>NW_017100671.1:34180-41851 GCF_001263275.1 Habropoda laboriosa | reverse complement strand
ATTTCTCACACTTCGTCAATAAATACCACTTGCAGTCTTAACAGTGACGACCCGAACCACTTGATCCTTTCCGGGGTGAGTTTCCACGATGCGGCCTATGCTCCATCGCATAGGTGGCAAATTTTCCTCCTTGATCACGACCAAGGTCCCTGGTTGTAAAGGTATTGTGGACCTCTCGCGCCATTTGCTTCGGATATTTAATTCGTTTAAATATTCTCTTTGCCATCTGATCCAGAAGTGTTGCTTTACCCTTTGTATGTGCTGCCAAGCTGACAATCGGTTAGTAGGAACATTCAATATGTCTATCTCAGGTAAACCAGTTAATGACTCACCTATAAGGTAGTGTGCTGGTGTGAGGGCTGTCAGGTCATTAGGGTCGGAGGATAATGATGTTAGGGGACGGGAATTTAAAATCGCTTCAATTTCTATTACGTAAGTATTGAGTTCCTTATATGTAAAT
This sequence comes from Habropoda laboriosa, assembly GCF_001263275.1. Taxonomy (NCBI): domain Eukaryota; kingdom Metazoa; phylum Arthropoda; class Insecta; order Hymenoptera; family Apidae; genus Habropoda; species Habropoda laboriosa. The sequence continues at coordinate 41,391 of NW_017100671.1, read as the reverse complement.
AAGACCTCTCCGATGGTTCGACGCAAATGGAATTTAAAACCTTTGACCGCAGCTTCCCAAAGTCCCCCAAAATGTGGAGATCTTGGAGGTGAAAAATGCCAAGTAACACCCTTGTTGGTCAAATAATTTGTTATTGTTTGTTGATGCTGCTTTGATTCTAAGAATGTTTGAATATCGGATAAACTATTTTTCGCGCCTACGAAGTTCGTCACATTATCAGAATATATGGTTTGTGCAAAGCCGCGCCTAGCAAAAAATCTTCTCAGACTGGCAAGAAAGGCATCGGTGGATAAATCACTAACCAATTCCAAATGGATTGCCTTAGTGGCAAAGCAAACAAATACAGCTACGTAAACCTTCAACCTCTTTGTATTGCGATATTTCCTTTCCTTTATAAAAAATGGGCCGCAATAGTCAATACCCGTGGTCTGGAATGGTCTAATTAGTGTTACTCTATCCTTAGGTAAATTACCCATAGGATATTCTGGCATGTTCTTGGGACTGACTCTAAAGCAACGTATACATTTATGTATTACGTACCGTGTAACATTTTTGCCATCAATAGGTCAATATTGTAGTCTGACCGCGTTTAACGTTCCTAAGATACCTGCGTGCAACTGGCTGCGATGCTGATGTTCAATAATTAATTTGGTAATATGGTCTGATCGTGGTAGTAAAATAGGATGTTTCTGCGAATAGCGAAGGTTAGAATTTTGCAAACGGCCACCCACACGGATGAGTCCGTCATTGTCAATGAACGGACTTAAGGCAAGAATTTTGCTTTCCTTGGAAACAGAGTCACTCTGTATCAATTTTGTATATTCCCTTGTAAAATAACGACTCTGAACGGTTTTTAAAATGATATTGCGTGCTCTTCGCAATTCGGCGGTCGTGAGGAGTCCTTTATTGGATTCAGAACGTGAGGCATTTTTACAGAAACGAATACAATACGCGATCACTCGTTGAAGAGTGGTCCATGATGAGAACCGTTCGAAGAAGTTCGAAGTCACACTGGTAATTAGTGCAACCGTATTTCGGCTCTCCGGGATATCAATTTCAGGTAAGGCTGACGACGGCCATTGTAAAGGTGGATTAGAAAGCCAAGTAGGCCCCTTCAACCATAATTGGTTTGACAAAAACTCAATGGGTAATTGACCGCGAGAGATACAATCGGCTGGGTTATCGGTTGAATTGACGTGATTCCAGTTTTGAGGATCTGTACGCTCTTGGATTCGTGCTACGCGATTCGCGACGAAAGTTTTTAGGGTATGTGGGGGAGTTTTAATCCAGTGCAGTGCTATCGTAGAATCCGACCAAAGGTGTACCGACTGGATGGGGTATCTCAGTGCATTTACCACTACATGATAAAGATTGCTAAGCGATTCTGCCGCACACAATTCTAATCGCGATATTGTTATTGTTTTCAGCGGAGCAACTCTCGATTTTGCTGCTACAAGCTTAATTTTCACATTATTCTTATAATCTACAGATCTGATATAAATGCAAGCTCCGTATGCTACTTCGCTTGCATCGCAAAACCCATGTAATTGTAATTCCTCTGGCAATTTTGTTAGAATTTCGCGTTCTATCGAGTAATTATTTAATAATAGAAGCTGTTGTTGATAACTGTTCCAAGCGTTTTGTATCTCTAAGGGGACTGTATCATCCCATCCTATTCCACACTTCCATAACTCCTGCATTATCAATTTTGCTTTGATGACTACTGGACCGAGGAGTCCTAAAGGATCAAAAAGTTGAGCAATCTTTGAAAGGATTGCGCGTTTAGTCGGCAGAAACTTGTCGTTATCAACGACCACCTTGTAACCAATTGTATCTTCACGAGGGTGCCAATAAATGCCTAACATCTTTTTTACCGTATCCGTATCTAGACACAAGTGTTCCTTGGAGGATCGATCATTAATTCCTCGAAGCAGAGCCGTTTCATTTGACGCCCATTGCCGTAAATTAAATCCCCCCAATTTTAAAAGCTTGATTAACTGATCTCTAAGCGTCATCGCTTCTTCTAATGTTTGAGCACCAGTTAAAAGATCGTCGACATAGAAATCGGTTTTTATAACCTGGGCTGCGAGAGGGTAATTGCCAACTTCGTCAGCTGCTAATTGATGGAGGCTACGTATTGCAAAAAACGGGGCAGAGGCTGTACCATACGTTACTGTGTTAAGACGGTATGTCCTGACTGACTCCTTCGGATCTTTACGCCACAGTATTTTCTGATAAACCGCGTCCTGTGGGTCTAATCTTATTTGTCTAAACATCTTCTCTATGTCGGCCGTCAGGACATATGCATGAGATCGGAATCGGATAATTAAGGAGAAAATATCTTCCTGAATTGTTGGACCTACCATAAGTGTGTCGTTGAGCGATATCCCGGTACTTGTCTTCGCGGACGCGTCAAATTCTACACGTAATTTAGTTGTGAGACTACTTGTTTTTATTACTGGATGATGTGACAGATAACATCCTTCATCGTTACATGCCTGATCTGTTATTTCGGACATGTGTCCCGAAGATTCGTACTCGTTTAGGAATTCGGTATAAGCACTTCGTAAATCGAGGTTGCCTTGAAGTCGTCGCTCTAAAGAATAAAAACGGTTTAATGCCGTTTTGTAAGAATTGCCTAGTTCAACCTTTCTACTGTTGAATGGTAATCGTACTATGTACCGACCGGTTGAATCACGTTGTGTGGTTGCTTGAAAGAACTCTTCGCATAATTTCTCTTCCGGGTGCATTTTTGTTTCGTGTGGATATTCCTCTAATTGCCAAAATTTGGTTAATTGAAGATCTAATTGATCTGTGCTAAGAAGGCATTTCGTTATTGTTTGCTGGGGTTCGGTATCGCTTTGCACTTCACCCGACACGATCCAGCCTAACGCGGTATTTTGTAATACTACGGTTTCATTATGTAAGCGAATTCTTTGTGCCTTTAAGAGTTTATAATAAAGATATTCGCCTAATAACATATCAATAGTCGCGGGTTTATGGAACCACGGGTCAGCTAGTGTAACATTATTCGGTATCCTCAGCGATTCACGATTTATCATGCGAGATGGCAACGCGTTTGTGATTATCGGTAACGTTAAAAATGTTGCCTTGCACGCAAAATTAGAGTTATTCGATTTAAATTGAGCTTCGACAGCATATTTTACTCGGCGTTCCGTTCGTCCTATACCTGAGGTTATTAAATTTAGATTACGTTTAGGTAATTGAAGGCGGTTTGCTAAGTCTTCAGTCATAAAATTTCGTTGAGAACCCGGATCTAAAAGAATTCGGCAATTATGTCCCTCATTATTTCGTCCTATTAAGGTAACGCACGCGGTAGCTAATAAAACTTCCGTTGTCAAGCCTTCGGATGCTGTTAAGACTACGGTAGCCGGTATAGAGGATTCATCTGGCATAGTACTAGTTCTGACAGGGGTTTCGAAATGTAGAAGCGTATGGTGTTTAGAACCACATTTTCTACAAGTAGTCGCGCGACAATGCGAAACGCTATTGATGCAATGCTTCAGGGATTTAATTTTTCTTAATCTCTCTTGTGGCGTTTGATTTAAAAGTTGCCGGCACTGGTTCATATAGTGTGCTTGGGTGCACAATGGGCACCTTAATGAATTTGTACTGACTAGGCTGTGGGTTCTATTTGGAAATCTATCTCTATTCAGAAATCGATCTCTATTCGGAAATCTATCTCTATTCGGAAATCTATCTTTATCTATAGGTGTTGCAGGAGTATCGCGTGAAATCAATCTAATCGGTTCGTCATCTCGTGCCATTTTATTTAAAAATGCTAGAAGTTCGTTGAATTTCGGTAGCACGTTCTCATCGATTTATTTATGGCCCTTTTTGGCCCAATTTTTCTCTGGCCCTTTTTAAACATTTCAACTAAACTTTGTTTCTCAGTTTCAGTTAAATGTTGTCTTCCTGTCATATTTAATGCAGCTAACAATACAAACCACATTAGACGATGTCAGAAAAGAGACTAAACATCTTCAAAAACGTTTGCTTACATTGTATACTTTACTTATTGAGAGATGTTCTCATGTTTCTTAACTTTTGTCACAAAGCTTCTGTTTTGTTTCCTCGACTCAATTTAATTGTAGACCTTTTGTAAGTATAATTGAACAAAATCTTATTGTATGTTGATGTATGAAATGTTATCTCTTTATGCTATTTTTAATTCCAACCTATGTATCTCAGAAGATGAAAAATATACAGTAATTCCCAAACGATCATTTTGTTTCTTAACTTTTGTCAGTAAGTGTATGTCAAGGCCCTGAAGATGGGCGTCCGTTCTCTTCAGGACGCACTCCGGCGAGATCAGCAAAAGGACCACCTCAACGGCGCCGAGCTCAGTGTTGGAGCGTGAGAACGCCGAGCTCAGTAAAACAGTGGAGGAGCTGACTGCCCAAGTTGGGCGGCTAACGGAAGTAATTGCGGAACAGGGCCGCAAACTGGAGGCGCTAAAATCCGCCCCCAGGACTTCAAAGGAAGGACGCCAGAAATTGCCACGTCCATCGCCCGACACTCCCCCAGATAGAGCAGGTGACAGCCGCCATAGAGGAGATGGTGGTTGAACGCAAGGCGACGACGGTGGAAACCCGCCCTTCCCAGCAGGAACAGGGGATGACCCTGCGGCGAAGGGCAGGAAAGAGGAGTGAGGGGCGGAAATAAGGGGTGAGGAGTGACTCCGTACAGAGTCGGAAGGAGAAGTTCCTTGCGGCAGTGGCCTCCATTATGGAGACCAAAATGAGCGCCTTGATTTCCCGCGGCCCCTCCTCTCCCTCGGGAGACGATCGGGGAGACGACGGGAAGCGGCGCGGTTCAACCGCCTCCCACTACTTCTTCTTCCTCGGAGGTGGTGAAGAAGAAGAAGACGGCGGCCAAACCTCCGGAAACGTAGATAGCAATGGCGGGGAAGAGGGCGCAACCAACACAGGCAACGACATCCGCCGCAGCCCCCGAGGGAACCTGGTCCACAGTTGTGGGTGGAAAGGAACAGCGGGCGGCCCGAAAAGCCGCTGCTGCCCCTCAGCCTCCCCCTCAAAAGGGGTGGCAGAAGAAGAAGGAGGGTAAGAAGGCGGGCCCTCCGAAGGTCCGCCCACCAAGACCCCCCAGAACGGCGGCTATCGTGGTCACCGCGCTGCCTGGGCGGAAGAGGAAGGTTGGCGAGGTAATTGCGGACGCAAAGTCCAAAATCAAACTCGCCGACCTGGGGATATCCACTATCAAGCCCCGTCGTGCTATGAATGGGGCTATGATTCTGGAGATCCCCGGGGAGGGAGAGGCGGCGAAGGCTGACGCCCTCGCAGCCAAGATGGTGGAGATTGTGGGCAGCGACGACGTCAACATCGTCCGGCCACAGAAAAAACAGGAGGTGAGAATATCCGACCTCGACGACAGCGTCACCCCACAGGACTAAATGGCCATATGTTACGGTTTCTTACGCTAGTCATTTGGTTAAACCTTCTAAAGTTCATGTAAGATCCATGGATTATCCTTGTCGTGATGGAGCGCATTTGAGATTTCGATACTCCGAGAGATGACATGGCGTTTGCGGAAGAAAACGCCCATATCCCCTTCCATGATACAGTAACTGTGTAGAAGTCAACGTTCTGGTTCAATACATTATACTTTTTTAAAATATATTCAGTTATGTCGGGGTTATTGACGTAATAATTCTTCTTCCGCGTATGCGCTTCCTCCAAACTACGGTACCCAGATACTATTTGAGCATCAATTACTCTGGCAAAGCCACCTCGGATTGCTATTAGATCCGGCTTGCGCAATCCAACAGAGTTTGTGATTTTAGGCTCCATCATAATGTTCCAACCATCCCTCATTAAAACCTTATATGTATATGTACATATTTTACTATCACGTCGTGCCTTAACACGCGTCCCCCATGCGTACGGAAGCATTCTTGTACGATATGTGCAGTAGTCTCTGGAACACTGCAACCCGCTCTACACACATGATCACAACTATTGCGTCTTAGTCTCCGCATCGTACGCATACGAGACGGAAGCGCATTTATTCTGGTACGTAGGTTCTCTATATACTCCCTCGCCGGCATTCGAATATATGGATCATTTATCCAAAAGCTTGAAGCACTAGATTTATTACAGTCCCTGAGCTCGTAGCCTTCGGTTGTACGATGTAGCATTTTTGCCCAATCAATGTTTCTGAAAGTGCCAAAATTACACCACTTTATTCTTTCACGAACTCATTTCATCGCTGCCGCTGCACGCACCGCTGGGTTACTGGATGTAGTAAGAATGTTGTAACGTCTTTTCCTTAACTCGGGTATTTTTGTTTCAAAGGACATTATACCAAGTCCACCGTCCTTGATCGGGGTATGGAAAAAGCTTTTAGCTATATCGTTAGGCAAGGACAACCATTTCCTTATATATTTACGGACGCATTTACGGACGCCTAATACTGATTGGTGTTAGAATCTTGGCAATAGATACATGCGGACAATATGCAACCTTTGCTGTGGCTTCAATGGCGCTTGTGTAATTTTCTTCAACAGAGGAGTGATATCTATTGTCCTCTTTAAGATGCCTCTCTAATTAAATTCTACTCCAAGGTGTTTCCAGGCTTCAACAAATCCGACTTGAGGAATAGGAGTGCCTGCAATATCATATAACGGGCTTTCTATTAATTTAGACTTTTTGTCGTGTCCGGACGGTATCACACTTAAACTTCGACATTTGGAGGGAGCTGGGACGAGTCCATGTCGTGCCAGTTCGGTTACTACACTGTCGATACTCTCTTGCAAGCCTTCAACCGTAGCTGCAATGAGGACCATGTCATCAGAAAAGGCAACAGCATTGACCAACGTATTATTCAACGAAAAACCAACTGTCTCTTAAGAGAGTCATAGTTACTCTCGCCGTTTACCCGCGCTTTTTTAAATTTTTTCACGTTGACATTCAGAGCACTGGGCAGAAATCACATTGCGTCAACACCCGTGGGGGCCATCGCAACCTGCTATGGGACGTTCGCTACGACTCAACTCTGCGGGCCAACCTGCCCGGCGGCGTGGCGCTGACGTATTATAAAACCACACCTTGTATTATGCCTGAGATGTTTGGCAGGCAGCACCATAGTTCATTAGTTTGGCTTTCTCTGTTTAGCCTACGCCATTCCGTTGTGCAGTATACCTTCCGTGCGTTGTTGTCATGCGGCTGAAC
>NW_017100671.1:29293-34162 GCF_001263275.1 Habropoda laboriosa | reverse complement strand
CAAGGGTTCTGTTGGATATCAGCTTTAGTTCTTGCTTCTTGCGGATGCCTTTCTCTATCATGTCTTTGGCCGATGAGCTGCTCCATACACCGCGGTATGAGAGCGTGGAGGTGGTGTAAGATACGTAGTCTACGTCGTATCTCTCCTTAATGGCACTTTCCAGGGTCTTGTATTTTTCTTGTTTGTTGCGATGCGCTGTGTCTGTGTCTAGGTGGATACGTTCGCTGACGACTTGTGCATCTAGCACTAAGGCCGTAGCGTCCTTCATCGATATCAGGTCAGGCTTCCTAAGATCTTCGTCCGTTTTAAAATGAGGCTCGTCCTCGACCTGCTTGTATTGTTTCCCCAGAGCCCGTTTTATATAAGATGATATGGCGTTGTGCCTCTCTATCCGTGCTCTGTGGTTTCGGTGACACTGCTGGAGCACGTGGGTTAGCGTTTCCACGGCAATGCATCCAGCTCTACACGCGCGATCAGCTCTTCGGCCGCGTGCGGTTCTCGACCTAGTGAGCATCGCATTGATGCAAAGCTTTATGATGTTAATAAATTCCCTTCCGCTTAAAAGGCGGTTCCCTTCTGTTACCCATTGGTGCTGCTTGGGTGTTTTTCTTGACTCCTTGAGTCCTCTGCCGTCAATGGATGAGTGGAGCATAGTGGCCCATCTCTTTTCAATTTCCCCAAGCGAGTTCAAGTCTTTGCGGTTCTCCGTTAGTCGACGAATGGTCCTTTGTAATTCAATTGTGAGTTAGGTTTTGGTTGTTTGACCATTCTTAATTAGCTTCTTTAACCTCACTCTTCTGTGGAGGGGCATGAGCCACCTCATCCATGGTATGGAGAGATCGCCATCTTTGACGTTGGCATGAAAGTATGCGTTCGGTGTGTCGTACGGGAGGCATAGCCATTTTCTCGCCGCAGCTCTGGCCATCAAGTCAATCTTTTCCAGTTTGCTCAGCGTCGTGCTACCTAAGGTAAGCAGGTGGTACAAGGAGGGTAAGACCATTACTCGAAGAGCAAAAAGTCTTTGCTGAGGTTTGAGTGGCTCTTTGGTGAGTTTTTCCAACGCTTCTTTCAACTGTGCTTCGGGCTTGATCAGAGTACGTCCCTCCGGTGTAAACGGGACGCCTAAGTATCGCCATTCATCTTCATGGCTCATCGACGGCAGTTGTCGTCCAAGGCATGTGAACTTCCGCTTTTTGTCGATCACCAACTTTTTGATGTGCGGTACATTCTTCATTGACACAGTGAAGGACTTAGTGGCATTAATGAGAAGTCCACACTGTGATAGGAAATCTGAAGCCGTGTCAATTGTTAACTGGAGACCTTTAGGTGTTGTCGCCATGAAGTTAATGTCGTCTGCGAATGCAAACGCATTGTACAAGGTTCCAGCTATATCTACACCGACATGTGATGGTAGTCTTTTTAGGAGTCTATCTATTATCATGTTGAAAATGATGGGTGATAGGGGGTCTCCTTGTTTGACTCCACATGTCGGGTGTATACAGGGTGAGTCTCCTAACATGACGACCTCAAATAACTCGTAAGGTATTCGTTGTACGAAAAAATGTTTCAAACAAAAGTTGCATGGTATCTAGGGGGACATACATTGCTCTAATCTGTTTTTTATTACCTTGCTTTTTTATTGTGATATTAGGGTCACCTCCAGTTTTTTAAAAGGAATGTCTAATATTTTTCTTCGAATTCGGATAAATCATCAAATTTTGCGTAAAAAAGTATTACACAAAGTGGGACTTGAAATGAATAATTACTGAGATATTTTTTAAACAAATTTTATTTCAAGCGGTGTTCGAAGTGCTGTCCATTACAGTCAATGCACTTACGTAATCGAATTATCAGTGAGTGAAGAACTTTTTCCAGTGTTTCTGTGGTTATTGCAGCACATGCACTAATAATACGTTCTCGCATATCTTCCGCTGTCGCTGGTGGTTCGCGATAAACTTCATTTTTTAATGTTCCCCAAAGGAAATAGTCCATCGGCGTTGAATCTGGTGAGCGAGCTGGCCAACCAATGTTACTGCCACGTCCGATCCAACGATTAGGAAACATTCTACTTAATACTTGCCGCGATTGCCAAGCATAATGTGCTGGACAGCCGTCATGTTGATTTGATGACATTATTTGACGTATTAAACATGGTACATTTTTTAATAGGCCTGGCAGTGTTTCAAACAAGAATGTGGAGTATGTTTGACCTGTTAGTGATCTTTCAATGAAGTACGGTCCAATGATCTGGTGACCAATTATGCCGCACCAAACATTCAAATTCCACCTGTGTTGGTGGTCAACTTCATGAAGCCAATGTGAGTTCTCTGTTGCCCAATAATGTGTATTTTTTGTATTAACATTTCCGCAATTTGTGAATGTGGCTTCGTCAGTCCATAAAACAGTCTGTACAAATTTGAATCTTGCATCTGGTGCAAAAACCACTCACAGAACTGTACGCGTTTTTCAAAGTCTGGTCCATGTAGCTTTTGATGTACTGACAGGTGATACGGATGAAAGTTCTCCGAATGAAGAACACGCACAACACTGCTTTGACAAATGTCCATACCACGCGAAATCTGCCGTGTACTAATATGCGGATTATGGGCAATAGCTGCTAAGGTTAAAGTACGACATTCTTCGTTATTTACAATTTTGCGATACCTTTTACGTTTCTGTACATTAAAATTGCCATGTTCTTTGAGTCTTTGACTAAGCCTTAAGAAGGTAGAATGCGATGGCTGATTTCGATCAGGATACTCAGCTTGGTACAAGATCTTAGCTCTTATAGCATTTTCTTCACACGCACCATAAACAATTATCATATCGTATTTTTCACTGTTACTGAACATCGTAATAAAAATGTAGCACCTTTCTCGATACGACTTTAACGCTTAGTGAGATACTAAATAGGCATTTCGTGTTGATGATTTCTAACATCTAACAGGGAACTGGTTTACAGACATGACCTGCCGTCGTAAACAAAGTCGTGTTAAGAATCACGTTGACTAAGCGTATTTCCTAATAGAAGATTATTAATTTGAAGATATCTCAGTAATTATTCATTTGAAGTCCCACTTTGTGTAATACTTTTTTACGCAAAATTTGACGATTTATCCGAATTCGAAAAAAAATATTAGACATTCCATTTAAAAAACTGAAGGTGACCCTATTTGTCGCACATTAAGGTGGTCGTGCCTCTTACGTAGGTGTCCATGATATACGCAGTCATCGGGTCCGGTAGACCCATGATGCGAAGAGTGTCTTCGATGGTCTTATGAGAGACCGGAGTCAAATGCTTTCGCAATATCGATGGATACTATGAACATGGGCTTAAAGTTCTGTCGGTGATACCTCAGAATCATGTCCAGATCAAATATCTTTTTGGCACAGCCATCTTTGGGCAGAAAAGCCTTCTGTCTCTGGTCTAAAGCGATCTTATGTATTTGGCGCCTTGCCAATATTTTATGGAGGGTCCTAGCTATGATCGATTGGACCGTAATGGGCCTGTAGTCCTCAGGGTTTGGAGCACCATCCTTCTTCGGTATTAGTGTAGTTCTGGCTCTAAGGAGGTGCTCAGGCAGTTTTCCGCATATTAAAAATAAGTTGAATATTCTTGCCAGTATGCTCAGCGGAACTGCATTCAATTGGCGGGTTGTCAAGCCATCCGGGCCCGGTGCGGTTGTCAGCTCCGGGAACGCTTTCTTGATTTCGCCTGGGAGTACAGGTGACCATAGGTCGTCGATCACAGGTCGCTTGGCCTCGCAACTGGGGGACTTGTTGACCCCGCCGGTCATAACGTTTTTCCAGAATTGGGCCGGGAACGCTTTCTTGATTTCGCCTGGGAGTACAGGTGACCATAGGTCGTCGATCACAGGTCGCTTGGCTTCGCAACTGGGGGACCTGTTAACCCCGCCGGTCATAACATTTTTCTAGAATTAGACCATGTTATCTTTGGCCGGTTGGTTGGCCATTTCTTTGCCTTTTAGGATTTTCCTCAGGCAGTCGCAGGGGTTGCGTTTCCATGCCCGCTGCGTTCTAGCATAGTCGGCCCGGCGGGCTTGACGTCTAGTTTGGCTCCTTTCTGGAAAATGTCTCGAGGCTCGTTTCTCGCCCCTTGGTGGTGTGGGGAACGTTTTCAACAGATAAATCTCGAGTTCTTCGGAGATTTTGTCTGATGGCTATGTCGATATGCCGTTACAAATTCGATCCAGGTGTTCTGCGTGGAATTCCGTGGTGCTCAACGGAAGACCAGCAAAAAGTTCACAGGTCAGAGATACCAATGCGTTGCTCCGTCGGGTTGGCTGCAGGATCCCACTTGGAGCAACATGATCTGTATGCCTGCACTCATTTTCTAGGTCCCGAAGGACTTCTTGCACTTTGTCCTTGTGCTTTTGGTATCTCCTTTGGCCTTTTATGGACTCAAGAGTACGGTTCGGGAATTGTGGCATCAGTTCCTGGTTTAAAAATTTAGTGCCCTTCAGGAGTAACTGGGCTTCCTCCCGTGCCAGGAGGGCCAGTTCTTCAGCGCTCCAAGGCGCCTTCTTTTGGTCGATAGAATCGATTTGCCTTTCATCGTGCCAGCTTTTGTGGGTTCGCTGTTCGTGCACTCCTCTTCCTCTGGAGGTTTTGAAGGACTTTCCGCAGTTCAGATATCTACACATAAAGGTTTCCTCTGTGCCAGATTCGGCCAAGCCAGTGCAGGTCGGTCCGGTAGCGCCTGAGGGCTCACCGGTTTTCAGGGAAGCAATCATGTCATCCGAGGCTTGTTCTTTTATTTTTGGGCCGATATAATTTAAGTCGAGCGGGCAGGCAACCCAGCAGGACCGAGAGACGCAGGGGCGGCTCTTGGTTTCTCCCTCGAAAGGG
>NW_017100671.1:0-28512 GCF_001263275.1 Habropoda laboriosa | reverse complement strand
ATTCCCATTTGTCGCACATTAAGGTGGTCGTGCCTCTTACGTAGGTGTCCATGATATACGCAGTCATCGGGTCCGGGAGACCCATGATGCGAAGAGTGTCTTCGATGGTCTTATGAGAGACGGAGGCAAATGCTTTCGCAATATCGATGGATGCCATGAACATGGGCTTAAAGTTCTGTCGGTGATACCTCAGAATCATGTCCAGATCAAATATGTTTTCGGCACAGCCATCTTTGGGCAGAAAAGCCTTCTGTCTCTGGTCTAAAGCGATCTTATGTATTTGGCGCCTTGCCAATATTTTATGGAGGGTCCTAGCTATGATCGATTGGACCGTAATGGGCCTGTAGTCCTCAGGGTTTGGAGCACCATCCTTCTTCGGTATTAGTGTAGTTCTGGCTCTAAGGAGGTGCTCAGGCAGTTTTCCGCATATTAAAAATAAGTTGAATATTCTTGCCAGTATGCTCAGTGGAACTGCATTCAATTGGCGGGTTGTCAAGCCATCCGGGCCCGGTGCGGTTGTCAGCTCCGGGAACGCTTTCTTGATTTCGCCTGGGAGTACAGGTGACCATAGGTCGTCGATCACAGGTCGCTTGGCTTCGCAACTGGGGGACCTGTTAACCCCGCCGGTCATAACATTTTTCTAGAATTAGACCATGTTATCTTTGGCCGGTTGGTTGGCCATTTCTTTGCCTTTTAGGATTTTCCTCAGGCAGTCGCAGGGGTTGCGTTTCCATGCCCGCTGCGTTCTAGCATAGTCGGCCCGGCGGGCTTGACGTCTAGTTTGGCTCCTTTCTGGAAAATGTCTCGAGGCTCGTTTCTCGCCCCTTGGTGGTGTGGGGAACGTTTTCAACAGATAAATCTCGAGTTCTTCGGAGATTTTGTCTGATGGCTATGTCGATATGCCGTTACAAATTCGATCCAGGTGTTCTGCGTGGAATTCCGTGGTGCTCAACGGAAGACCAGCAAAAAGTTCACAGGTCAGAGATACCAATGCGTTGCTCCGTCGGGTTGGCTGCAGGATCCCACTTGGAGCAACATGATCTGTATGCCTGCACTCATTTTCTAGGTCCCGAAGGACTTCTTGCACTTTGTCCTTGTGCTTTTGGTATCTCCTTTGGCCTTTTATGGACTCAAGAGTACGGTTCGGGAATTGTGGCATCAGTTCCTGGTTTAAAAATTTAGTGCCCTTCAGGAGTAACTGGGCTTCCTCCCGTGCCAGGAGGGCCAGTTCTTCAGCGCTCCAAGGCGCCTTCTTTTGGTCGATAGAATCGATTTGCCTTTCATCGTGCCAGCTTTTGTGGGTTCGCTGTTCGTGCACTCCTCTTCCTCTGGAGGTTTTGAAGGACTTTCCGCAGTTCAGATATCTACACATAAAGGTTTCCTCTGTGCCAGATTCGGCCAAGCCAGTGCAGGTCGGTCCGGTAGCGCCTGAGGGCTCACCGGTTTTCAGGGAAGCAATCATGTCATCCGAGGCTTGTTCTTTTATTTTTGGGCTGATATAATTTAAGTCGAGCGGGCAGGCAACCCAGCAGGACCGAGAGACGCAGGGGCGGCTCTTGGTTTCTCCCTCGAAAGGGGTACTCCTAGCGGGAACCTGTAAGAGGTGGCTGCTTGCTAACTATGACCTGGACGCTGGTCTCGGATACTAGCCTAGGCCGACACCTCAAGCGACCGCGTCCCCTTCAAGGCGGGCTGATCCCGGATATTAGTGCCAGGCCAAGCTGGTCCGACACCTCAAGCGATCGCCACCTTCTAAGTGCATGATGACAAAATGTGTCATATAATGTCGCCATGCACACATTATGCCTGAGAGAGCAGACAGCACTCACGCGAAAAGGTCGGGTTAAAATACAATAAAAGAAGGAATAAAAAAGGAAAGGAATGAGAGAAAATGAGAGTACTCAGCTACTTTGAGTACAGCAAAAAGAAAGGAAACTAAAAATCAAAAGTAAGAAGAAGAAAAACAAAATAAGATTACTTCTCTATGCGACACATAGAGGCGAGATAACACGTCGTCCAAGGTCCGCAAACGTTATCCTATTCCCGTACGTGGAATATGTGTGCGGCTCCTAATCGCCATCGTCGTGCGGTTAAATTTCCAAAAAGCCGACAGACCACCAATGAGCACTCTTGATAACAGTATAGAAAGGTCGCCCCTTCTGACGACTCCAAGTTACAATAACTTCTTGGCCGATTCAGGACACCAAACTCCTCGCCAAGATAAAGTGGCGGCTAACACCTGAACCGACTGTGAGCCTGTGGTGGCTCTAACTTGGGTCAGTAAACTAAGATTGTTGGCATAATAGCCAACTAGCCACCAACGGTCTATTGTGAGCCGCCGTTAGAGATATTGTGTCGCTGGTTACTTGCGCATCCACAAGTAGCGTGGTAACCCCAAGGGAGGCAACAATGTCAGGTTTTCTGACACCCTCCGGGGTCTCATATCGCGGCTCCACAGACACATTGTACCCTGCTGGTGACAAATTACGGGACAGATAGGCAACAATAGCATCGTGCCTCCGAATTCTGTCCGAATGTGTTCTGTGGCACGCTTGCAGGATATGATTTGTTGTTTCCACTCTAGCGCAACCAGCACGACACCTGCGGTCATAGCCGCGACCTCTAGATGTTCTTGATTTAGATGGGAGGGCATTAATACGCAACCTACATGCGTTCACAAAATCCCTGCCAGAGAGGAAGCGGTTACCAGAAGAGACCCAACGGTGCTGTGTCGGGACAGATGAAGAAGAGGTCAGAGTCGTCCACAGATGCATATAGACTCTTAGCCCAGAATCTTCTGACGTCCCCCGCCGTCTCAAGCGGCGTAGAATTGCTCGCTTTTAATCTACGGCGGCACAAAAGCGTCTCATAGTACCAGAAGGAACCAGGTGTTAGATCAGGGCCCCAATTACCTCCAGACAAGGAGAGCAGACGTTTCAGTCTCAATGAAGGCACTACCCAACGCATAGAGGCCACCCCAAGACCCCCATCCGAAACAGCCGCGTGGAGGTACGCGTTAGGGACGTCATGGTGCAGATGGAGCCAGCGTCTCACAAAAGATCTCACCATACGATCGATTTTGTTAAGGCAACCAATTGTGGTATAGCCGAGTATCAGCTGATGATAAAACTTAGGTAAAACTACGCACCTTAATGCCCACATCCTCTGCTGCAGTTTGAGTGGGGCCGCAGCCAACCTATCGAGGATGACCTTGAGAGGGTCATATGGTTTCACGAACAGACGACCCTCGGGCGAGAAAGAAACCCCAAGGTACGTAAAGATGTCAGTACGGCGAAGAGCCCTTAATTTAGAGCTCTTACATAATATGTTTACCTTACCATACACTGCGATCTTTTTCGCGTTACCATCCACACGAAGAGCTATAACATAGCTTTTCTGAGTGTTGATGTCCAGACCATATTCCGCGAAGAACGACGTCGCCATATTTAAAAGGTCCTGTAGACCCTCCGCCGTGGTGGCCATCAACAAGAGGCATCCGCGTAAGCCAGAGCATTTAAGTGTAATCCATCCGCTCGAACCCCGTAATGGTCCGGGAGAGACCTTAAAAAGGTGTCAATGACAAGATTAAAAAGGAAGGGCGACAAAGGGTCACCCTGCCTGACTCCACACGAGGGATGGATTGGACGCGAGGTCCATTCGGGTGTTCTGAGGACTAGACTGCTCTTCACGTAGAAGTTCTTGAGGCATTAAACGAGGTTAGATGGTGCACCTCTAAATCGAAGTATGAAGAAGACGGCCTCATGCGAAACGCAATCAAAGGCCCTGCTAAGGTCGATTGATGCGAGGTGGTTGACCTCGGAGACAACGTACGCAGGTCCTCAATGCCTTCCATACCTGGCTTCGCCCATCAATGGGCCAATAACGGCGCCTAACAGCATATAGCGTATTTTGAACGCCTGCATGTAAATGAATGCGATGTTCGGCTTCGATGATTAAGGAAGTGGCACGTGCCTTTGGTAGAATTATCGGGTGTCGCTGTGAAAATGGGATCAGCGAATGTTTTAGTCGGCCTCCCAGTCTTAAGATGCCATCCTTGTCAATAAATGGGGACAAGTGTTGAAGTTTCCCTCCAATGTCCGTTTGGTTGTTGACCAGGCAGCGTAATTCTTTCGAGAAATGCACCTGTTGAAGAAGCTTGATGAGTGCATCGTGGGCTCTCCCAAGTTTTCGTGCCGTGAGGTTTCCCTTTTCCTTGTTGCTCTTCTTCCATCGAAGACAACGTACAACGATTCATTGCATTCTTTCCCACGAGGAATAGTTTTCCAGGATGCTGAAATCCAATATGGATGCAACCAGACAATTCGCAGTCCTTTGTTCTGGAATGTCGTGACAGAACGATAATTGTTTCTTTGGCCATAGAGCTTCTTCCTTGCTCAGCCATGTTGGTCCATATTGCCAGAGGGAAGGCTGAAGAAATTCCACCGGATGTTGACCACGCGAGATCAGATCTTCAGGGTTGTCTGACGTCAGGACATGTCGCCAATCTTCAATGTCGGTTCTTGATTGTATCTCAGACACCCTGTTGGCGACGAATGTTTTGAGTGTGTGTGGAGAGACTTGCAGCCAGTGCAGCACTATTGTGGAATCCGTCCAGAGGATGGTACGATGAGTTGGGATGTTCCATGCTGTCTTCGCTGTAGCTATTAGCGAAGTCAAGAGCAGGGCCCCACACAACTCCAGTCTTGGTATCGACTGCGTTTTTAATGGTGCCACCTTCGATTTTGCTGCGAGAAGCTGTACCTGTATACGACCGCACTCGTCGATCGTGCGGATATAAAGACAAGCTCCGTAGGCTCTTTCGCTCGCATCACAGAAGCCATGCATTTCAATTCTCGCCGGTAACCTGATGACAGTTTTCCTTTGAAAGATGATGTTGTTAAGCAACGGAAGTTGTTTATAATATTGGCTCCACTCGGTATGGATGTCCATGGGCAACGATTCATCCCGATCGATCTTGATGGTCCAGATCTTTTGCGAGAGCATCTTCGCCACGATGATGACCGGCCCAGGGAGCCCTAGTGGGTCATAAATCTTGGCGATCTTCGAAGTAATGAATCGCTTGGTAACCCGCGAGGAGGCGGGCAACGCATTAACCTCGTACGAGATGGTGTCGGCAGAAGAGTTCCAAACGATTCCGAATGTCTTCAACGTCGACGATTCCCCGAGATGGAGCCTTTTGTTAATAGATTGCTCTGGCAATCCTTGGAGTAATGCCTTATCGTTGGCTGCCCATTGCCGCATGTTCAGCCCCGCTATATTTAACAACTGTGTTAAATCTCTGCGTAACGTTAACGCTTCCTCGATGGTTGAGGCTCCAGTTAATGCATCGTCTACATAGAAGTCCCGAAGTAATACCTTAACAGCGTGAGGGAAGCGATGACCTTCATCCTGCTCTAGCTGGTTGAGGCAGCGAATTGCCAAATACGGTGCGGCAGAGAGTCCAAACGTGACCGTTTGCAATTCGTACGTTTGAATTTGACCTGCATCGTCGCGCCAAAGAATGCGTTGGTATTTTCGGTCTTCCTTGCGGACGAGAAATTGCCTGTACATCTTCTCGATGTCGCTGGTGATTACGTATTGATGAATACGGAACCGCAGCAGAATGTACAGCAAGTCCTCTTGCAGTTTCGGTCCTGTGTAGAGAGAATCGTTCAATGATATCACAGTGCTCGTTTCCGCGGAACCGTCGAATACTACTCGGAGCTTCGTTGTTTCGCTTGTGATCTTTGTCACTCCATGATGAGGTAAATAGTATCCGCTGGGTTCCTCTTGATCCTTTGGGATTTTGACCATGTGTCCAAGGTCGAGATACTCCTTCATGACCGTGTGATACTCCTTTTTTAGTGCCGTATCACGTTGCAGCTTCCTTTCCAATGATTCCAGTCGCCGTTGCCCCCTTACCTTCGATTCTCCAAGCTGCGTTTGCTTACCGTTAAAGGGGAATGCCACGATGTATCGGCCCTCAGCATTACGTTTGGTATGTTGCTCAAAATGCATCTCGCATAGCTTGTCTGAGCTTGAGAGAAGCTGGGCTTGTGGACCTTCTTCAATCTCTCAAAATCGTGTGAGATCGAACTGGAGCGCGCTGGTCGCGTGGCACGAGGTGTTGCGAAGCTGGGAGGCAGTTGGTGCGCTCCCCCCGATCACCCATCCGAATCTCGTCTTCTGCAAATACAAGTCGGGTCCATCGGGACTGGAGAGATTGACTTGTCCGACGCTCAAGAGTGACAATGCAGCTCCGAAGCCGAGTAACAGATCAATCGGTGCCGGACAATGAAATTCCGGATCTGCCAATTTTAGATTCTTCGGAATCTTTATCGTCGATCGGTCGATCGGTTGATCAGGAATCAGTGACGCGATCTTTGGTATCGTTAAAAAGGTTATTGTCCGTTGGTAATCACTGATCTTGGACCAAATGGTGGCTGCGACAGTATATTTCGCGACCGTGGATAACGTGTTGAGAGCCCCCACCCCAGAAAGTGGCATTTTCTCCGCGGGATATCGAGCCTTTTCACGAGGTCTTCTGTCATAAAGTTTGTGATTGCACCTGTATCAATCAAGGTTGGACAGCTAATCGGTCGTTGATCCTTGTCTAACACGTGAACCTGAGCGGTGACGAGAAGCTCATTGTTTACGGCGTTGACGACGAATGCATTAATGTGGCTCGTATCCCTGGGGGTCTCAGGTAGCTCTAGTCAGTCGGTAGTTTCTACCTGCGTGTCCGCCGATAATCCGGGGCTTGCCGGTTTTCACTGTCTCGCGAGGGTGACGGGTCTCGTTCGCATGGGCCGCGATCACGAATGCGTGGCTTCGCGAAGGTTGTTTATTGCCACCATGTTTTCCCGACGGACCGCGGCTGTATTGTCCTACCGTTTGCGTTGGTTTTTGATGAACCATGAGCGAAGAGTTCGCGCGTTTTTCTAAAAAGTCGAGCAGATTCGTATAAGCTAGCATCTTCTTGTCCTTCAAGGATAGTTCCCACTGCCACGCGGTGTCGGCGCTTAGCTCAGCGACGAGCTCAGCCGGCGTATCAGTTCCGTCTTCAGCTTCTGATACGGCCCAGAGGCTGGTGGGTCCATAATAATGTCCCGAACCTCGGCGGCGTACTGCAGGTTTAGAGCACCCAGAATGTAGCCGTACTTGGTGTCGTCAGACGTTGTACCCGATGCTTGGAAACTGCGTTCCGCCATCGTTAACCACAGCTCCGAATCTGCCGGGCAAAATTCGGGAACCTGGACAGCGACACGATTCACCGAGGATGCTCCCGGACCCGTTTCCATTCTCACTGTTCGATTGTTGTTTCGGAACACCAAAAAAAAATGTTTTTACCCGAAGTGCGCACTTGACTAATGTCACTATACTTCACGTTCAGATCACGTCGGGGTCACCAAAAATTGAGGTGGGTGAGGAACGTCGTTGCACTGTTTTCACCTCAATTTATTAAAATATAAGTGTATGGTCGACGTACAATTTGTCCGGAAAATACAATCGTTTACTTCGTTAATTGTCCCGGCGGTAAAGGAACAAACTGTCTGGAGGTGTAGGCGTACTGGGTTTTTATATTATTAGGACAGGGAGACAGGAGTAGCGATAGATAAAGATAGAAGTGGAGAAAGTGGTGGAAGCGGAAAATTCGTAGAAAGCGGGGCCGTTCGTCCTCGTGCGAACCTGGATGCCACATGTGCGCTTCTTAGGCTACTTGAGGACGAAGGCAAGTCTTAACCCAGGGAGAGACAAAAGAACGGAAACTAAAATCTGAAGGAGTTGGAAGAGAAAGTTTGCGTGGAAGAATAGAACGACGTTCGGTAAGAGTTTGTTGACGACGACGTACCCGCCACAAGCGTATGAAACAAACCCTTTTATACTTCCAACCATAGAAGGAAGGGGCACCATCTGTACATATACCCACGCAAGATTTCCAAGATAGACCATTTGTATTAAAATATGTGTTCATCATATCAAAAACATCTTTTCCCGTCGTAGTTTTTTCAAATTCCTTGCAGCATAAAAATTCTTCCATAATTTTATCATCTTCAATAAATGGACTGAAAGCAAGTAATTGTGGCAGTGAAAAAAAAATACAGTGAAGTGAGTTCATCGGCCCGATCGTAACATCAGCTGTTTCGGATTACCTGGAAAGGTCGGGATTGACACACTGACCCAGAGCCAACGACCCACTTCCGTCGAAGCAGGTTCATTCGTGGATGAATGGGTAAGTTTTGCATAAATAATAAAACTCTTTATTCATTTCGGATAATGAATAAAAGTATCGAACACAGAAATCGGTGGATAGAGAAACAAGCGACAGGCATCGAAAGATGTAAGAATCTGCAGATTTATTAGTTTTACGCTGAAAGTCGAAATACTGCGATTTTCACAATCTTTAACCGTTTCTAGCTCATAGAAACATTAACCGATTTCGATGAAATTTTCAGCGTGCGTGTCATTGACATAGATCTACAAAACGTATTTTTTAAATTTTCATTACGAGCTCAGATATAGAAGTTGTAAAAACGACCTTTGCTTTGCAAACTAATTGCAGTTTTTTTTCCAAAAATTTATACAAACGTCGGAATGACGGCAAAAAACCATTTCTCTAAGCCTTATAAAAATAGCGGTGCAAAGTCAAATTTTTTTGACAGCGATCGATAACCGAGAAGTCACGCGTACGCGTCGTTCACGATAACGCGCGGATGAATCTCTATTCGCCCGTCATTGAGCGCGGACGCTACGGGCGCTGTGATTAGCCAGTGTTTTTCGTTAATAACTCGAAAACGAAGCTTCTAATTACATTTTGGACAAGGAAAAAGTTGTTCAGGGTCATCCCAGCAACCCCCCATTTCCGGATTTTCGAAGAGTTACGGGACACCCTGTATATAAGTCATTCTTCCTATAAGCTTCACACATAACTTCATTTGACAAGGTATTTTTTATACTAACTCTACCTTCTTTAAATATTAACTCCTTATTTTTCTTTTCAATTTGAGAGACTGACATTAAATTTTTTCTGAGAATCGGTACATTATATACATTATATAGTACAATATTCTTCTCTTTGTTCCCAACGAATGCATTAAGGTTTATCTTACCAACTCCATGGGCTTGTAGTATTGCACCTGGTTTATTCGGGTCAGTCGCTGTATTTATTACCTGTATATTCGTCTCTCTGAAGTCAGTGAACCATTCTCTTCTTTTGCACACATGATGCGTACTTCCACTATCCAGGATCCACATATCTTCAATTTCAACATGATTCAGAGAAACTAAAAGTGCGTTTGACTTTCCTCTGGATTTTGGCCCGAACTTCTTATTCTTTTCCACATTTGCCCCACAATCCTTTGTCTTATTGCAGTTAAAGTATGTAATATTTCTGAGTTTACTATAATTGCGTACCTTATCATGTTCTCTCATTTCTCCTCTTTTAGTAACTTGTAGTGCTTCCTTGTGTGCATTTCCTTCTCCTTCTGTCCTTGATATTCTTCTATCGTACTCTGCTAACAGTACTCTTTTAACTTCTGCAGATATGAATTTCTCGTCAGGTAGACTTGCTAAAGCCATATTTAGGTTCTCATAGCTGTCTGGTAACCCTGCTAGTAATACATAGGCCAAATCTTCATCCTTAACAGCTGCTCCAGCCTCCGTCAAATTATTCGCTACAATTTTCGCTCGCGATATGTATGAGGACATTGTTTCACTATCTTTCATTTGTAAGTGATGAAATTCTCGCTTAAGCCACTCTGGTCCTTGCTGCCAGATAGATGGGTGGAGGAATTCCGTTGGTGATTGACCAAGAGATATCATGTCGGCTGGATTATCTTCTGTCCTCACGTGGCACCAATCAGTGACCTGGGTTTTACTCCGTATCTCCGCCACTCTGTTGGCTGCGAAGGTTTTCAATGAGTGAGGAGAAAAGTTTAGCCAGTGCAGGACGATTGTGGAATCGGTCCAGAAAGTTGATATGCTTATTGGAACATGGTGTGCCTTCTGGACGGTTGTGGCTAGCGATGCGAGGAGTAGTGCTCCGCACAGATCGAGGCGAGGTATAGTTTGTAGTTTGATTGGTGCTACCTTGGACTTGGCTAATAAAAGTTCCACCCGAACGTTCCCCTGCGCGTCAGTGGACCGGAGATAGATGCACGCGCCATAAGCCTTCTCACTCGCGTCGCAGAATCCGTGTAACTCCAAGGATGTTGCTGTATCGATTAAGATGTGTCGTGGAAATGCTATGTTGTTTAATAATGGCAGTTGATGGTAGAATTGTATCCATTCAGAGTGAAGGCTCATCGGTAGAGATTCATCCCAGTCGAGTCTCATGGTCCAGACCTTCTGGAGCATGATTTTTGCAACGACGATGACTGGTCCGAGGAGTCCCAAAGGATCGTAAATTCTGGCTATGATGGAGCTGATGACTCGTTCAGTGACCTGCGTTGTACTGGTTGTGGTGGACACAGCGTAATTGATGCAGTCGTCGGATGAGTTCCAATATACTCCAAGGGTTTTTAATGTTGATGTCTCGCCTAAATGGAGTTTACTGTTTATCTGGTCCTCTGACAATCCCTGTAATAACAGTCTGTCGTTGGAAGCCCATTGTCGGATTTTGAAACCGGCGAGACCGAGTAAGCTCGCGAGATCATCGCGGAGAGCGAGTCCTTCCTCCTTCGTGGAGGTACCAGTGAGAACATCGTCTACGTAAAAATCTCTTTGCAATATTTGTGATGCTTGTGGAAATTGGTGACCTGGGCTAGTTGTTTGAGGCATCGAATAGTCAGAAAGGGAGCTGCAGATAATCCGAACGTAACGGTATTCAGTTGGTATGAATTCAGATGTCCGTTAGAGTCGCGCCAGAGGAGGTAATCGCGGTCTTCCGAGCGAACCAGGATTTGTCGGTACATCTTCTCGATGTCTCCTGTGATGACGTAACGATGGTGCCGGTGGTGGTTTCTGCTGATCCGTCGAATACCATTCGGAGTTTCGTCGTCTGGCTTGTAATTTTCTTAACTCCGTGATGTGGCAGATAAAAATGATTGGTGATGTCGTCGGACGGACCGCTCCTGATTTTTGACATGTGCCTTAGGTCGATATACTCCTCGATTACCGTGTGATACTGCTGTTTCGTTTATGGTTCGCGTTGTAGCTTCCTTTCGAGGGAGAGGAATCTCTTAGTGGCTCGTGATCTCGATTCGCCGAGTTGTTGCTCTTTTCCGTTGAATGGGAGTGCAACCATATAACGTCCCTCCGCGGTCCGTGTGGTGTTTTTTCGGAAGTGTTCTTCACAGGCCTCTTCTGACTTGGAAAAATGCTGGACCTGTGGTCCCTCTTCGATCTCCCAGAATTTTGCGATGTCGTTCTGAAGTGTAGTTGTTGTGTGACACGATGCGCGGAGCATTGGATTAGAAGCCGGTGTACTCCACCCGATTACCCATCCTAATCTTGTTTTCTGTAGTTATAGGTCGGGACTGTTGGGAGTTGAAAGATTGATTTGGCCGACACAGAACAAAGAAAGTGTAACTCCTACGCCTAAGAGTGCCTCGACTGGTACTGGACGGTAAAAATGTGGATCGGCTAATCTAATATTGCGTGGAATCTTTAGTGCGGAGCAGTCGATTGTCTGGTTTGGTATTTGCGATGATATGCTGGGTATCGTCAAGAAAGTAATAGTACGCGTGTAGTTGGTTTTGTCGGATGTTACGGTGGCGTCAAGTATATGTTTTGCTACGGTCGAGAGAGTATTGAGAGCACCGATAGGAATGAAACATCTCCTTTGAGACACGCCGAGTCGTTTTGCAAGGTTTTCCGTTATGAAGTTTGTTGTCGCGCCCGTATCCATCAAGACGCGACAGCGTATTGGGTGATTATCCTTGTCTAAAATACTAATTTCTGCTGTGACTAGTAAATCGTTTGTGGTTGAATCGGCGATGAAGATGTTTGGATCTTTCGTGTTTATCGGTGTCTCTTGAGTTTCTGGTCGTGCCGACGTTGATGGTAGTGGAACGACGGTTTCCGATCTCTTCCGTGATGTCCCTGCGGTTGGAATTGATCGGGTTGCGTCATCTGGAAGCGGTGTTGACTCGTGGAGAAGCGTGTGGTGCCGTTTTTGGCAGATTCGACACAAGCTAGCCCGGCAGAATTCCGGCGTGTGTCCCTTCTTCGGGCAATTTCTACATAGGGAGGCCTGCTCGACGGCGGTTGATCGTCCCTTCACCGATCTTGCATGGAATTCGTTGCAGCTCCAAATCCCATGTTTGCCCTCACAGATGGGACATTTTTGTTGGTTCACGCTTACGAAAACGTGTACTCGTGATGGTCCTGGTCGTTGTGTTCGCGGGCTCTCTGGTCTCGGCGGCCTTGGCGAAGCTGTTGGCGATGCTGGTGCACAATTGGATTGTTTCTCCAGGAATTCGAGCAGTTCGGTATATGATGGCATGCGTTTTTTATCTTTTAGCGTGATTTCCCAATACCACGCTGTGTCGGAGCTCACCTTGGATAGAATAATGGACACTAAGATGCTGTCCCACGACGAGATGGATTCTCCCAGATTCTTCAGGGCGCGTAGATGTTGGTTTATAGAATCCACGAGATTCCCTAATGCTTCCGGCGAGTCCCGTGTGAGTTTTGGGATGTTTCGTAACGCGTCGCAGTGTCTCAAGATGATACGTCGCGTACAATAAAATTTTTCCTTTAATAATTGTAGTGCGTCGGTGTAGTTCACGTCGGTGGTACTCGATGATTGAATGCACGCGGCTGCCTTACCTGTCAGTGTCGATCGTAAATATTGTAGTTTTTGGACCAGCGTCAAGTCATCGTTGCGGTCGATGGTAGATGAAAATATGTCGTAAAACGAGGACCAATGTTCGATTGTTCCGTCGAACGTGGGTAACCGCATTTCGGGCAATCTTATCACCATCGGTGCTGATACCGTCGGTGCGGGAGACGCAGTCGGAACGCGTATCAGGCGATGGCGAACTGCATTTCGTCGAAGCGCTTCCACACGTCGTTCAACCCATTGAGATGTGCTTGTATCAAATGAATGTCTCGATGCCCGGGTTCGCGTTGTGTGTCCAAGAGTTTATTGAACGAGGTGATGTGTCCGATAATATTACCACGTTTGCGTCGCAGAGTGCTGATATTTAATGCGTGGGTTACCGATTGGGATTGTTCGGAGGTGGAAGTGTTTGCCATGGTATAGGATAAGATAATGGAATTGGCGAGTCAAACAAAAACGAGTCTACCTTATATTACGATGGCCGCTTCCCTGGATTCCTGTCCCCGACGTCTCTCGGTGGCGTATGCTTTGGCGGATGCTGTGACTGGTGTTCTGGTTCCGCCACGTGTTGAAACTCGGATAGGCACTATCACGATTGTTTTGTTCATGTCTGTAGGATTTCACAGTCACTGAATCCGGCTCGAAGGACTAAATGTTATGCCGCGCACGCACAGTGAGGTGTGTCGTTACGCAAACCTAGCGGAGGTTGTAAATCTCGGCCCGAATTAATCGTACCGCGCGCGATTGGCTCCCTATTGCTCGTTAAAGAAATAGAGATATTTCAAGTGTAGTTAACTTATCGCTATATTTATAAATTCAACATATGAGTACAATTATTGCGAATGGTTGACTATTTCTGTTAAACGGTTGAAAATGGAGACTCCGAATACTAATGATGTGATCGTTAGGCGGTTGAAAGATAGACTCCTTTAAAACGCTACTCTTGAGACTTCCAAGACAGTCGGAAGGCTCCTGGTCGTTTTATTTTCTGATTGGTCATTAACATGGCCAATCAGCTGGTGTGGAAATTACCACTACCCTGTTCCGTGCGTCCTAGACGCGCTCTATGAGGAACAGGGGTGGTGGGTGGAGGTGGAAATAGGAAGGAAAATTGAGATTTGGCAACGGCGCGGAATTTCCGCGAGGTTGATACCTGTGAAGGTCGGCTGTATACCGTTTGAAGACGGTCAAGCCCGCGTACAAACCTCTTTTAAAATTCACATTTTACTACACGGACAATTGACTGTTGAGGCCGTCGTCTAGGTATTTAGAAAAGAAACAAATTCTGCACGAGTGAAAGAATTAAAACGGTTCCTCAAAAACAGCCCTTGAACTTGTGTGTTATAAAACCTGCTAGCCAGATGCACGTCTTTTTTTTTTCCTTTGTGCAAATTGCTAGCCGCGACGGTAAATGAATGTTTTAGAAAGGTGTGCTGGCATGATTAACTATTTTTGGTTTTATGGCGATGAAGCGAGGGGCTCCGTGGAACAAATTTTATCATCTACCTTATGAGCCCAAGGTACGATTACCACTGGACCTCGACAAGGATAAGACTGCTTGAGAATGGATTTTAATTTGATTTTACTTTTTCCTTTTTTTCCTTTTTAATTTAATTTTACTTTTTTTAGGTTTTGGATTCTTTCCTTCTAAACACACCCTTTTGCTTGTTATAGGGAGTACGGCTCGCGTTCCGTACGGTCGTCGGTAGGTTGTCAGGTGCTTGCGGATTTCGACCGGTATCACCAGCCTTGTGACGTCGTTCGGGTTTTGGTCATAATATAAAAGCGCGTGTTTCCCGATTCGCGGTCGACGTGGGTATAGACAGGAGGGTTCGGACGTGCCAACGTATGGTTAACGAAGGTAGCCGAAGGAGATGGACCATTCGGCGTATGGTTAACGCCGCGTGCCACCGGACAGTGTGTTGTAGGTGAGATAGGAGGTCTCGGACGTGCCAACGTATGGTTAACGAAGGTAGCCGAAGGAGGTGGTTTATTCGGGATTGGTTAACGACGCGTGACACCGGAGGATGTGTCGGGTGTAAGACAGGAGTGCTCGGACGTGCCAACGTATGGTTAACGAAGGTAGCCGAAGGAGATGGACCATTCGGCGTATGGTTAACGCCGCGTGCCACCGGACAGTGTGTCGTAGGTGAGATAGGAGGTCTCGGACGTGCCAACGTATGGTTAACGAAGGTAGCCGAAGGAGATGGACCATTCGGCGTATGGTTAACGCCGCGTGCCACCGGATATGAAGGTATTTGGTATTCGCGAGTCGTAG
The DNA here is from genome assembly GCF_001263275.1 of Habropoda laboriosa. Taxonomy (NCBI): domain Eukaryota; kingdom Metazoa; phylum Arthropoda; class Insecta; order Hymenoptera; family Apidae; genus Habropoda; species Habropoda laboriosa. Next base: position 13,450 of record NW_017100671.1, on the reverse strand, counting down.
TCGTTGATATTCCTCGAGCGGTAAAGGTATATCTGTCGTGGGGTTAGCTGGTACGTTACTATACTATTCAGGATAGGTTTAATTGAATATAGACACGAGTATGACTCTATATTACTATATTCTATTATAATTACAATGGCTGATTCGATACAATGTTTAATGTTAGTCGATTCTTGACTCGGCAAGAATCTCCCTTCTCGACTTTACGCGGTGAGAGCGCGGAGGAGTCGTAGACAGTATTATTTGATTGACACTTACGAAATACGTACGCGACGTTAATATGCTCGAAGGGGACTGGAACCCGATCTTGCTCGTATCAATACTCTGACGGACAGAGTAACGTTATGTTCAAAAACTGAATTAGAGACTGCCCCCGATCGTCGAAAATCATGCCCTTTTATACTCCGAAAAACTAAGATTTTTGGTGGTGGGGAACGTTAGATTTCCGTGGGAATGGAATGCGAGCTCATCCCTTGGCTTGGCGACTATCGGGGGGGTGCGTGCTAGACTAAACATTCGGCGCCGTACGTTTCGGGTAGAACGCGTACATAACAGGCATAAGAAAATATTTTGTCAATAATACATCTATAAATAAACAAATAGTTCGTTTTGCTTAAATGTTCTATAGACTTATATTGTGCGGCTTTGGTATCACGATAGGTAGTACAGGACTATTGCTCGTTACGCTTACATTTACATTTAATTTTAGTTTTTTCGACTTAAACTCTATAGGCAGATGTTTTATTGCTCCCCAAAAGGCCAAATAAAAGGGATCTGACGTTACTCGGCGTTTACTTACTATCTATACTTATACTACATGTGCTACTTATAAATTAGATAACGATAAACTTAACTTTAACTTATGCTACTTATAAATTAGATAACGTTCCAATAGGCTTGAGGAACCTTTTTTTTTTTTTGAGGGTCCGAAACCACCGCCGAGTTGGAGTGCCTCAGCGCGGGTGCAGGGAATCCGTTGTAAGACAGGCGTTCCGCACCCGGCGTTGGGTGGCCGGTGGCATTAAGGTTAAGTTAGCTTAGGCCCCTCTACTTTTCTCAACTAGGCTTGGGACCAGCTATGGCAGTCGCCCCCAAGTCGGTACGCCCTCCCAGTGGGACTCTGGGTGGCCGCCTTCCAGGGGGGGTTAGGCGCAGTTACATAACTCAGATATAATACATATATACACACTCGCGAAATGTCCTCACGTGCTTATTCGTCCCTGTCCTTTAGCACTACCTAGAAACTACCCTATCTTAATATATACCCACCCTCGGTATATGTACAAACACATTCACACACAATTAAGTCCGCACCCTTGAAATCCTCGCATGCACTAAAACCCCAAAGGTTCATTCACACGTCCTCGCACTCGTAAATATATACAATTTCATTGAAGCTATATACAACAAAGAAATCTGTCCTGTAAATGATTGAATTAAATGTACAATTCAAATATATACAATTGTCCGTCCGCTGTAAATCGGCGGCGGAAATTCTTCCTCCGTCCGCTGTAGAAGGGCGGCGGGAACTCTTCTTTCACTTCACTTCACAACAGTACAGTCAGTAGCCGAGTCTCCGGTCGTCGTCCTCCATCTTGGTGAGGATGTTGTGGACGACGCCTTCGATCTCGACCCACCTCTTCCTGTTCTTTAACATCTCGGTGACGATGTTTTCCGGTGTCAGGGGCCCGCCCCCGATACTCCAGTCTATATGGTCCCTTTCTTGTTTCCAACCGGGGCAGTCGAACATCGTGTGGCGCACGCTGTCAGCCTCAACTGCGGTGCAGTATCTGCACCTGTCGCTGCGTCTTCTCTTGAATCGCTTTAAGTAGAGGTTGAACGTACCGTGACCCGTGAGGAATTGGGTCAGGTGGTACGAGGGTAGTCCCAGAAGTACTCGACCTAACAAAGAAAACACAAAAAATTTGGGGAAAAGTATCTTTATTTCTCTACATAGTCTCCTTTTAGCTCGATACACTTTTCCCAGCGATGTTCAATAGCTTCAATACCCTGTTTATAGTAAGAATCGTCGAGCTCCTCAAAATAGCCATCAACCGCAGACTCCACCTCTTCATTGTTGGCAAATCTTTTACCACCGAGCCATTTTTTCAAGTTTGGAAACAGAAAATAATCCGAGGGGGCTAAATCTGGCAAATAGGGTGCGTGAAGAAGCAATTTGAACTTTAACTCATTGATTTTGGCCATCGCGATAACGGATGTGTGAACTGGTGCATTGTCTTGATGAAACAAAATTTTCTTTTTCGCCAAATGCGGCCGTTTTTTCTTGATTTCATCACTCAAACGCTGCAATAAGTTCGCATAATACTCGCCGTCGATTGTTCTTCCTTTCTGAAGATAATCAATGAAAATTATCAAAAAACTGACGCCATGACCTTGCCTGCAGATGGAACTGTCTTCGCCTTCTTTGGAGCCGATTCTCCCCTTTCAGTCCATTGTTTTGACTGTTCCTTTGTCTCAGGTGTCAAGTGATGGACCCATGTTTCATCCATGGTTATGTATCGACGCAAAAACTCTGCTTTATTGCTGTGAAACTTCGCCAAACACTCGATTGAAACATCCTCACGACGCTACGTAGCGTCGTCAAACTTCAAACTTAAGCTTTATAAGGTTGGTATTTTCTACGATAGTCATTTTTTTTAAAAAACAACCGCCATCTATACGTCAGGTCGGGTACTTCTGGGACTACCCTCGTAGTTCACCTTTCCGTGTGATCGTTTTACCCATTTCTTTATGTCCGGGATGAGGCGCCTCGTCCACTCCCCCGTCTTTGATGGCTCCTGCCATCTCTTCTGCCAGGCGTTCATCGTTTCCCTTTCTTCTTCTTTCTTGATCCTGGCTTTGTGCCTCGGGGTCACCGTACCCGTCAGGCTGAGCTCCTTCTTGCGGCGGTGTTCCCGCATTCTGGCTGTTGCGACCAGTTCGAACGGGGGAACCCCTGCGATCACACCCGCTGCTTCCGTGGACATCGTTCGGTAGGCAGCGCTCACTCGCAGCACGCACATCCTCCTGACCTTGTCCAGCCAGGAGTTGAACATCTTGGACCTCGTGCATGTCGTCTCCCCAGGTTGGGCAATATCCGGCCGATCTTGCTCATGACCGTCGTGCCCTTCTCGCTGACAGCGATCACGTGCTTCAGGAGACGCATTCTCTCTCCCAGCGTCACGCCCAGGTACTTCACTTCCGCGCTCGCCTTAACGACCTTAGTACCTCTTATCGTGATCTGTATTGGGGGTATTATACCCCTCCTCCGGTCAAGAATGATCGCCTGCGTTTTGTTCTCCGCGATCGTCAGTCCCAGACTCTCGATCTCGACCATGACGTTCTCCACCCTTTTCGCGAGCCGTGGAGCTCCTTCTGCGACGTCCGTGTACTTGACCATCACGATGGTGTCGTCGGCGTAGCAAACTCTCTTAACATCACTGCCCTCCCCCTTGGCCAGTATCTTATTATACGCGATGTTCCAGAGCAGTGGTCCCAGGACGGATCCCTGGGGCACGCCCCTGCTCATTGCCAATTCCGCGGGCGCCCTCCCCGCGCACGAAGTCCCTGTCCTTACACTAAGATAGTCTCTCACAAGTACCTGCATGTACCACGGCATGTCCATGTCCTCCAGTCCTTTCATCACCGCGGGCCATGTGATTTCGTTGAAGGCGTTCCTGATGTCCAGAAGCACTGCCATCACGCCCCTCCTCTCGATCATCGCCCTTTTGACGTACGCGTCTACTTCCTCGAGGGCCTCTATGGTCGAAAGCCCTGGTCTGAAGCCGAACTGGTTCCGGTTCAGCTTCTCCTCGGCCCATCCGGCGATCCTGTTCGCCATCACCCTTTCGAACAGCTTGCCTGTGGTGTTCAGCAAGCAGATGGGCCGGAACTTCTTCTCCATGCTGTCCAGTCCCTTCGGGATCAGCACTATTCGACTCCTCTTCCACTCGGGCGGGAAACGCAGCCCGTCCAAGCAGTCGTCGAAAACTTTTTTGAATACATCCGGCTTCCTCATGCCGATGTATCTCACTATATCGGGCGGGATCCCGTCGGGGCCCGGTGCCTTGCCCCGCTTAATCCTTCTCGCCGTTCTGAAGACCTCGTCTTCTGTGACTCTTCTCGTCATTTTCTCGTCTTCTGATTCCTTTTATCGACGGAGTTCCTCCGGCAGTGGACCGTCGGGAAACAGCATGCTGAGCACCCGTCGGTGTTCGTCCTCCTCGAGCATTGTCCTGCTCCTCCCTGCTAATTTTCCGCATACCACCTTGTACGCTTTTCCCCAGGGGTCTTGTTCCACTGTCTTCAGCAGATCTCTCCAAACTTCGTCTTTTCTCTTTGCGATGTTTCTCCGCAGCCTGCGTTGTACTTCCTTGTATTCCTCCTGCGCGTCTCGGGTGCAGATATTTCTTCTCTTATCTTTCTGGATACGCCTACGCATCCTCTCGCAGCGACTCCTCTCGCTGGCGATCGCATCCGACCACCAGTAGGCGTTCCTTCTTCTGCCCGGTTTATTCTTGGGCATCACCCTGTTGCAAATGGCGCTGAGTACGTCCCTCAGATCGCCGGCTGCGTCGTCTGTAAGGTCCAGAGCCAGATCTCTGGTTTCCTTCTCCAGCTTCCCCCATCTTATCTTTCTGCAATTCCATGTTGTGGGGGGTCTCTGGCTCTGCGCCCCTGTGGTTCTCCCGTCTTCTATTTCGTAGGAGATGTACAGGTGGTTGCTCAACGTCTCGAGGTCCAGCACCTGCCAGTTTTTCACGTTTTCAGCCATTTCCCTCGTGGCGAATGTGACGTCGATGATGGTCGTTCCCATCGAACTCACGCACGTCGGCCTAGCGCCCACGTTGCAGCAGACCCAATCTGCCGTAGCCAGGCCGTCCTCTATTTATCGCCCACGTTCATTTCTTCTATCGGCCCACGCCGGGGAACAAGCGTTGAAGTCACCAGTGACTATGGACTCCCGCCCGGTCCTCTCTACTAATCTTGGGAACTTGTCCCAGAATGCCTTGAACTGTGCCAGTGGACGGTTCGGGGAGAAGTAGCACCTTATTATCTCCCGATCGTCCAACTTGATCATAACGGCGCCAGCACCGCTCCACACTAGTTCGATCCGCGCACCCGGGTCCCCCACCCAGATGGCGGCTTTATTGCCTCCGCTGTGGTACCACTTGCCACCGCCGCTCTTCGCCCTGGCTGGCTCGGAGACGACGGCTACCGTGGCACCTCTTTCTTGCATGACCTGTCCCAACAGGTCCTGTGCGGCTCTAGAATTATTAAAGTTTATTTGTATTACCTTGGGCATTATCGTTTATTGATCCCTGGTTTGATTTGGTGGTGCTTCCTTCCTTCTACATGTTTCGGCGGAGAGGCCATACCACCCGCAGGATCTGCACATTCTCTCAGGGCCGGGGAGGAAACCTAGCCCTGGCGTTCGACCATCCTATCTTGAATTTGTCCTTGCTACACAGTTCCTTGGCTGCTCGGCTGGGCAACAGGACCACGACTACGCGCTCCTGCCAAGGCCCGAGGATAGCCCTGACGATCTGCGCCTGCTCGTTCTCCTCTTCTGTCATGGCGGTGGTGTCCGACACCGCCTTCAGGATGGCCTCGTTCTCCGTGAGGGCATCAATTCCTCTTATCTTCACCGCGTCGCGCGGGCCCAGTCGCCGGACCTTTGCAACGCCAGGAATGCTCTCCAGCCTGTCTTTCCATGGTTTCGTGTGATCGTCCTCTTCAAGCTCGAAGAGGATCTCGCCGGCCATGGTCTTCCTCACGGATTTTATCCCACTCATCTCTTCGTTTCGCACGTGGGATCGGATGGCTTTAATCGCATCCTCGTACTTCTCTATCTCGTGTCTTACAATGACAGCCACGCCTCTGGTCCGTCGCTGTCTAGACGCTCCTGTCTTCTTTGATGCTGGTGTTTCCGCTACTCGTTCTCGTTCTCTTCTCGGCGACGGTCGGCTCTTCCTTCCTTTCTTCCTCGGAGGTGGCGGCTTCTTGACTGCGTCGGCTCATCCTGTCCTGCGTGGTGATCCCTGGATGCAGGAAACGTCGGTCTGCGTCCCGATGGTCCTGGTCCTGGGTTCTCCTCTTCTTTCTTGCTGCACCCGCGCACTGGTCGATGCACTTTTCCCCGCACTCGGTGCACTTCTCACTACACTTGGTGCACTTCTATCCGATCGCGCTCCGCCCAATTCTGGCCACTCCGTTGTGCCCCTGGATGGGGGCCGCCTCCGCGTCGATTGCCTCGCTGTCTTTTCTGTTTGTTGGCACTCTTTCACCAGGTGCTGCTCGCTGCCGCACCTGTAGCAGCGCTTGTTCTGTTCTTTGCAGTCGCGAGCAAAGTGCCCCGTCACGCTGCACCTGAAGTACTCGCCCGCGGCCTTGAACTCGCGCACACGACACCGGTTCCACCTTAGCCGGATGTCTTTCATTTGCACGCACTTGGCCACGCTTTCCGCGTTCATTTCAGCGCATGCCGTCCGCGTGTCGCCGAAGCCCTCTCTGATGTAAACTATGTTTACCTTTGTTGCCATCATTTTCGAGAGGGCCGTGGCCAGCTCCGTCTTCGTCAAAAGACCGTCGATTCCTGAGATGTGGAGACGACCGGCTCTTCCTCCTAGCACTTCCGTCTCCACACCCGCGGCCTTAGCTCTTAGCATGAGCTTCTTCGCTTCTGCCGTGTCCTTAGTGCGTATAAGCACATCTTCGGTCTGACTCCCACCAGGACAGTGCCGTCTGTCTATCTTCACCTTGTCTTTAACTTCCGCGAAAGTGACGCGGAAGTCCTGGCCCTCCTTGGCCTTGATTTTAAGAACCGCCTCACCTCTGTCCGGCGTGCTCTGTGTCTTCGCAGGCGACTTCGTAAGCGGCGCGGGCGTCCTCTTCCTTGCTACAGTAATCACCTCCGGCCTTCTCTTCACCGGAGGCGACTTGGTGCCGGGCGACACTTCCTTCTGTGGAGATTGGGGCAGGGCACGCTTCCTCTTGCGGCCCGCCTCCCTCCTTTGCTTTGGCGTTGTTTGCCATTCTTCTGTCGTTGTCGGTAGCACCTCCCCGGTGAGCCAAGTGTCGACTAACTTTGACCCCTCGAGGATGGTGTCCCGAATTTCTTTCCCCAACACCCCGCTAAAGCCCCTACTCTCGAGGATCGGGAAAACTGCCTCCGTCATTCTCAAGGTCCACGAACTCAGGGCCTCAAATTTTCGCTCGTCCTTGACCTTCATTCGTATGTCTTTCAACATCTGCATTATCTGCAGTTCCGCATCTTCTCTAATGTCCCTACGGAGATTATTACTAGACTTATAGAGGATTCTTACCTTCCCGGCGATTCCTCGGAGCTCCTCCGTGATTTCCGAGGCTTCAGGCGTCCGTTACGTGCGTCTCGCCGTGTACGTTCTGTATACAATCTGGCGCCGTGCGCGCTGCATGGGCCGCTACACATTTACATTATTTTTGGAAATTTTTAGTTTTGATTATATTGCTACAGGTACGTTCTTTTTTCACTTTTTGTTTTTATTTTGATTTTAATCACATTTCTGTCACCAAAATCTTTTTCTGTCCATGCTTCAGTATTCTTTGAAGTCTTTTTCGGGGATCGCTGTACTGTATTTAATATGTTTTCAGTTTGCCTGCTCTCCTGATGTGCTTAGTGGACAAGTTATGGATTTGTTTGTTAGTTAGTTGTTAAGCTGATGCGAAGTAGTTTCTAATAAGTTTGATTATGCAGTTGTCGATTTTGCTGCAACCCGCTTTATTGGTCAGTGTTGTGTTGTAGTATTTTTGGTAGTTTGACTCGCGTGTTCTGTATAAGTTGAGACATGCTCTTAGGCATCTTCGTTCAAAGATCTACAGTTCCTCCATTACGGCTGCTCCGATGTTGTACCATATCTCACATCCGTATGTAATTATAGGTTTTATCAGAAGTTGGTAACGTATTAGTTTGACTTTTTTATCTAATTTTTAGAGTAATACAGCCTTGCGTTGGCTATAAATGTTTTTTCTTTTTTTGCTTTTTGTAACTGGGTCTCGATGTGTTTATTAAATAAGAATCTATTGTCTATTAGTAGGCCCAAGTATCTTACCGCGTTTTTATTTTTTATATTTTCACTTGCTTTTCTTCGTGTTTTAAGGAGAAATGTTTGTATTGCTTTCTAACGGTTCCCGAGGCTTTCCTTCATGAAGGCCTGGTGAGGATTGGTTCACATTTACCAGCATTAACTTGTAGTTTCCAGGCTTTAAGATAAGCAAATATATTGTTGACGCTTTTTGGTAGTGTGGTTTGTAATTTGTTTGGAGATTTGTCTGATGTGTATATAATTAAATCGTCTGCGAACGCTATCATGGAACAATTTATGTTATGAGGGCCGAATAATTTGAGGATGTCACTGGTGTATATGTTGAAGAGTATGGGAGAATTTATTGTGCCTTGTTGGAGTCCATTTTCTATGTTGAACGATTGCGTAGATTTTACGTTGCCCAAATTGATTTGAAAACTTCTTCCGTATATCATGCTACGGATTAGTTTGATTAGTATAGGAGGAAATTCTTTGTTTTGTAGTTTGATTATTAATTCGTTTAGCCAAACTATGTCAAATGCTCTCTATAAGTCTACACGGCATGCTCCCACGCATTTACCGCCATTCAGCGCCCAGTTGACGTCCGAGGATAGCTTGTTTATGGCATGTTGAATGATGTTTGCGAAAGCCATACTGATTTTCTGGAATTATATTTTTTGTGTGACATATTGTTAGGATCCTGTCATTTATTATTCTTTCAAACATGTTTCCTATTGTTTGGTACCGTGATCTTATTTCTCGGTTGGAAGATATCACGATGGATGTTTCCCTATTGATGTATCGCTCCAGGACCTTTCTGGCGTACCAAGATTGATGCAAGAAGATAGCGCCGTCAGTGTCCTGCTCTATCTGAAATCCTAGAAACAAACTTAAGTCGCCAGTAGTTACATCAAACTCTCTTTTCAATTGGACTAGCAACCCGTTCACGATTTCTTCGTCTGTTGCTGTTATTAAAAACCATCGTCTTTATACAGTAGCGGACAAAAGATTAAGACGAAATGGAAAAAATAAATAATTGATTTACTTTCCATAAAAAATATAAATACAGTGTTCTACTTTTGGTATTAACTAATTAGACATTTGTTTATACACTTACAAAAAAAATTTCGTTTTGATATTTTGCTCAGTAGCGAAGTTACAAAAAAAGGAACGAAATCTGTATAATATTTTGTCGGTCAAAAGTTTAAGACTACACAAAAAATATTAAGTTTTGGTAAAAAAATATGCACAATTTTTGTTTAAATTCAATATTTTGTCCAATATCCGTTATTTCTTATCACTTCGGTACATCTTCTTGGCATTGAATCTATGTTGTAGTTGTATGTTGTAGTTTTTTACATTGATCTACCGTAATATTACTCCAAGCTGTTTCAATTGTAGAGTAAAGTTCATTCAAATTTTTCGGTTTATAACCTTGTACTGTCTTTTTTATGATGCTCCACAAGTTCTCGATTGGATTAATATCTGGTGATTGGGACGGCCACGGCAGCACGATAATATTTTCTTCTTGAAAAAACTGTTTCACAACCCGAGCCGTGTGCTTCGGATCATTATCATTTTGAAAAATAAAATCATCACTCATATTGTTGCGTGCAAAAGGTAACATTGTGTTCTTGAGTATGTCCATGTATTGAAAACGGTCCATAATTCCATTGATACGACATATCGGACCAGGGCCGCTTCGAGAAAAACACGCCCACACCATAACGTTTCCACCACCATGTTTAAGAGTTTTTAAAACGCACTGTGTTTTCAAACTTTCGCCAATTCGACGTCTAACGTACCGTATCCCGTCAGAACAGACGCGATTGAATTTCGATTCGTCAGAAAACAATACCTTTTGCCAATCTTCACTTGTCCAATGCTTATGAGCTTTAGCAAATGCAAGTCGTCTTTTTCGATTCCTAGAACTCAGCAGTGGTTTCTTTTGGGGTTTTCGTCCTCTTAAGTTAAAGTCTTCTAATCTTCTCCTAACAGTTCTAGCACTAATTTGTGTATCGTTTTCATAGTTTATCTCCGCAGCAATATTATTTGCACTACGAAAACGATCCTTTTCGCTCAATCGATGAATCCGGCGATCCATTTTCGGTGTTGTTTTCCGTGGTCTTCCGTTTTTCGGTTGATCGCAATACATGCCTGTCTTTAAAAATTTATACCAAGCTTGTTTACAAGCCGTTTCTGACCTGTTCACTATATTTGCTATTTCGGTGAAGGTTTTACTTTGCTTTCGCAGCCTTACGATTTGTTCCCTTTCGTTTTCAAGTAAATTCTTTGATTTACCCATAGTCTGTTCCTACCTAAATGAATTTTAAGCAATAAAAGGTACACTAAACAATGATTTTGACATTCCAGAATCAAAATGTTCAAAAACTGTACTCGTACTCACGTTTTACACAGATCGTCTTAAACTAATGTCCACTGTTTCCAAGTGCTAATGCTAAGCGGTAACTAACTGTTGTAACTCCTACATTGTTTGTATTTAACAACTGACTGTCTGAGGTTACGAAGGTCAAACATACAGCTACGTTATTCCAAAGAGACAAACCGAATAGAACAATATGCGTATAAGATGTTTGTAATCCGGTTTACAAATCATCGTCTTAAACTTTTGTCCGCTACTGTATATACATACATACGGAATAAGTGACACTATTTTTTATAAACAATATAACGACGTACACATGTGAATTGTTTGAGTTTGCATTATTTTTTAAGAAATGAAGATGACCTTCAATTTTTTCAATCTATTTAAACTCTATTTTTAACATATTAGTAAATTACAATTGTTCGTAAGTTGTTTGCGAATTGCTTGTGAAGAGTCCTGACTAGTGTAAACGTTAGTATAACAACTCCTATGTGTATTCTTATGTGTCCTTTAAACTCGTCAGAGGTAAAAAATCGTTTCTTCCTATCCGATAATTGATCAAAGGAAAGGCCGCTTACGAACAGTTATCGTGTAGAGGAGTGTCCCGTTCGAGAATAACAGGATAGGTTCAGTTCTTCTACACGATAACTGTTTGCATCGACACAGCTGTGGAACACTTAACGGATAGGTCCTACATTCTTTAGATGTAAACAGCGAAACAAACGTAGAAAAAGGTAGCAGGCAAAGGAAGATTCACAAGCCCAATCGACAGAACCAAGTTTTGTAACAATATCATGTTTTGTATCATTTTAATCAGGAAAATCTTACTAATATTTTGATGAAATTTTTATTAACGAAAAATTGAAAATAACAAACTTTTGTAGTTTTGTTAGGATTGACTAACGAACATGCCGCCACCGAATGCGATAAAGAGATGCCGCGGCCGTGTCACATTAGTCGCTTGCCTGGTTCAAGGGTGGTCCCCCCTTATGGTGGAGATAGACCATGAACAGTTATCGTGTAGATCTCAACAAACTCTTATAGAATATTTACTGTATGTGGTTCTTTTAGTCTTTTGGTGTATAGGAATAGAAGCTGGTATTTGCATTGGCGAGTGTTTCTTTTACTTCATTAAAGTCCGCTTCTAATACAAACGGTGTTTAGGTAGATGGCAGTACCCTCACTCGCCGTATACTCGTCAATTATTGGGGCGAACACGTGCCATGTATCATTTGCGTCTACTCTTCCAATCGCTCTCAGAATTGACGCCATGGCAACCGGAACCTGCGTTATAACGGAGAGCACCTGTCGAATTTCTTCGCTGAAGATGACGCCGGACTCAATCGGGAATGACTCCATCTGTTGTTGTGAATAACGCGCCTGATAGACACGAAACGAAAACAAGAAGAGATTGACGCGATACGCTTGGTAAACTGTGCAAATGGGCCAAATTACCGTATACGACCAAGTCGTACATATACGATTGTATTCCAGGGCAGTCGCTATTCCAACTTCTCGAGTTGCCACTGGCAGGGGTACACTTATGCTCTGAACATTTAGATTTAAATTTGAAAGTGATTTCTCAAGTTCAGCTTCTTCGTCGCAAAAGAGCGACAACCTTTTCGCAGCTCTTGCCTCAGCCAATTGCTTCGTGCCCGTTTTCACGCGGAAAGCCTCAGTCTTCTAGCATGCGCGCCTTTTCCTGTTCTCTTCTTCGTAGGTTTCGCCATTGATGTTATTGGCGGAACCTCAGTTGGAACTGTCTCTCTCTGAAAATTATTCATCTTTAGAAAGGAAGGATAACACCTAAATTCCTTGAGGCTATATTATATGTTTGACACTGCTTATGCGCTTTACGTGAAACTTTATAGGTTTAGATTTGTACTGACTACAGCTTTATTTCAAGTTCTGTTACAACGATTGTCTGGTACTACGATTGTGTCTCGCTCGGCGATTCACTTGCTTCTAATCTCTCGCACGTGGCGTTCACCTCACGCATTCTTTCGCATCTACTCTCTACTCTCTACTCTATCTACTCTTTCTCTACGCTCAGTTCGCACTTTCTATCAATCATACCACACTCATTTAGTAATTATATGACATTCTCGCATCAGTCATACCACACTCACTCTCCGTGTTCATGCCGCTACATTACTCTCCCTCCAGTAATTAAGTTACGATACATAGAATATAACGTTCAACTTAACAAAATTTTCATTTGTATTAGCACTACTATGTTTTATATTACTTTTTGTGTTCGATCACAGCCATTATATAAATATACGTGGGTATGACTACTATATACAATATAAGAATTGAGGAACATGCAATATTGCTAATCTTTACATAATTTAGACGCGTTATTACACCTTATACTCCGGCCTGGAATCTTACTGACGTTTTGGTGCTTCTTTTCTCCCCTGTTCTCGCAGGGGGTTTTACGGTGTCGTTCGTGGTACCTGGTGGTTTTCGTCGCAAGTTTCGTCTGGTCTTAAAATATAGGCTGGCTTGAGTCTGTCTACCGACACATTTACTCCCTTTCCTTTTATTATTATTGTGAAATACTTCTCATGCCTTTCCGATACTAGGAACGGTCCTTCCTAGGCCGGCTCCAGTGGCTTTTTAATTCTAACAACCCTTAAAAAAACGTGAGAGCAGAATTTTAAATCCTTGTGTACCAATACCTTTTGGCTTGTAGCCCGCTGCGTCTTCACTGGTTTCAACCAAGCCATGTGCTGTTGTAGTTTGCTTATGAACGACTCAGGTTCCACCTCAAGCTTCGATTAGTTAAAGAATTCTCCAGGAAGTCTTACGTTTGTTCCATATACCATTTGCACCGCTGAATAGTTGGTATCATCCCTTAAAGCTGCTCTCAACCCTAGTAGTACTGTGGGCAAGGTTTCCGTCCATATGTTATTATTACACTTTGTTCCACAAGAGCGTGTCGGTCATATTTTCTGAAGTAAAAAGTATTATTTATAATTAAACGTATAGCCGTGAA
>NW_017100670.1:0-232 GCF_001263275.1 Habropoda laboriosa | reverse complement strand
AACCACGTTTTGCAGCACTGCATGAATCTGTTTTCTCTTTATTTTGCATGTTTCACCGCGTAATACGAGTTTTAACGATTATAAACTGTAATACTGCTGTTTTCTCGCGGCAAACATCGTTTTGCAGTACTGCACACGGCTGGGTTGCTCTTTATTTTGCATGTTTCAACACGTAAAACGAGTTTTAACGAATATAAACTGAAATACTGCTGTTTTGTCGCGACAAACCACG
>NW_017100669.1:0-545 GCF_001263275.1 Habropoda laboriosa | reverse complement strand
CACCCGATCTCAATCCAATAGAGAAATTATGGGAAGAAATAGACAGAAACGTGCGAAAAGTGTGTCCAAAATCAAGAAAACATTTATGGGAACTACTACAAGAAAGTTGTACCACAATTGATGCAGAAAAATTAAAAAAATTACTCGACAGAATGCCGCGACTAGTCCAAGCGGTGATAGCCGCACGCGGCGGATATATTGATGAAAAGAAAATATAAGATATTTCGGTAAAATTTTTGACATATAATTTGATTTAAGTATTCCCTACATTATAAATAATTAATAAGTGCCGTTTTTATTCCAGAATTTCTCATTCTTCATAATAAAAAATCGACCGCAACCAAATTAAATTAAGTGTCCGGTGACTTATGGACGGGAGTGTATATGTATACTAGTACATAAGTATATGGGTTTGGAAGACAAATATCATTACTTCCTATACAATATTCACAATTTTTCTTTTATTTGTTTTTTGTAATTTTCATTATACAGGGTGTCCCGTAACTCCTCGAACACCCGGAAATGGGGGGTAGCTGAGGTGACTC
>NW_017100668.1:3416-6059 GCF_001263275.1 Habropoda laboriosa | reverse complement strand
AATAACATCTCTAAGCGTGACGTTATATGTGTATATTCGCTTCGTTTATCAGTAACACGGAAATCATTTGAGCTATTGAAAACATAAACCACAAATTTGTATTCGGTACCAAAAAAAGGTAAGATTTCGTTGGTCACATTTCATTTTAGGAATTATTATTAGCGTCGAAATATTTAATTATCTGTATTTGCCCCCACCATTGTAGTTCGAAAATTGGACGCCGGAGTCCAGAATGCATAGCAGAAACGTACTTTCGTTGGTCACATTTAGTTTTAGGAATTATAATTAACATCGGAATATTTAATTATCTGTATTTGCCCCCACCATTGTAGTTCGAAAATTGGACGCCGGAGTCCAGAATGCATAGCAGGAACATACTCCATTTAGAGTATGAGTACCATACCTGTACGTTACGTGAAAATCGCGAAGAACTACTATCGCCTAGCCTACGTTGTAGGTGTATATTCGCTTCGTTTATCAGTAACACGGAAATCATTTGAGCTATTGAAAACATAAATCACAAATTTGTATTCGGTACCAAAAAAAGGTAAGATTTCGTTGGTCACATTTCATTTTAGGAATTATTATTTGCGTCGAAATATTTAATTATCTGTATTTGCCCCCACCATTGTAGCTCTTATATTCGACGCCGTCATATAGAATGCATAGCAGAATCAAACACCATTTAGCGTACGAATATCGCCGCAGTTGGTTATGTTAAAGTCGCGGAGGACTACTATCTCCTAGCCGACGCAATAGGTGCATGTTCGTTTCGTTTAACAGTATCACGGCAACCGTGTGAGATATTGAAGAACCAAGCACACCTTTATATTCGGGACCGAAAAATTTCATGATTTCGTTGGATACATTAAGCTGAAGGATTTATATTTATATTCGAAATATTTAATTATCTGTATTTTCCCCCACATATCGTTGTTCGAATATTCGAGGCCGACGACCAGAATGCATAGCAGAAACGTATTCTATTTAGAGTATGAATATCGCCGCGGTATGTTATGTGAAAGTCGCGAAGAACTACTATCGCCTAGCCGACGTTATAGGTGTATATTCGCTTCGTGTAACGGTAACAGGGCAACCGTGTGAGATATTGAAGAACCAAGCACAACTTCGTATTCGGTACCAAAAAGAGGCAAGATTTCGATGGTCACATTTAGTATTGGGAATTATTTCTAAAGTCGAAATATATAGTTATCTGTATTTGCCACTACCATCGTAGTTCGAAAATTCGGCGCCGATGTCCAGAATGCATAGCAGAATCGTACTCCATTTAGAGTACGAGAAATGCCGACGTATGTTACGTGAGAGTCACGAAGAACTACTATCGCCTCGCCGACATTATAGTTGAATATTCGCTTCGTTTAACAGAAACACGGAAACCGTGTGCGCTATTGAAATGAAAAACCACACCTTCGTATTCGGTACAAAAAAAAGGTAAGATTTCGTTGGTCACATTTAGTTTTAGGAATTATTTTTAACGCCGAAATAATTAATTATCTGTATTTTCCCCCACCATCGTAGTACATAAATTCGACGGCGATGTCCAGAATGCATAACAGAACCGTACGTCATTTAGAGGACATGAATCGTCCCAGTATGATATGCGAAGGACGCGAAGAAATACTATAACCATGTGCGACGTTATATCTGCATATTCGCTTCGTTTAACAGTAACACGGCAACCGAGTGAGATATTGAAAAAAGAAACCACAACTTTGTATTCGGTACCAAGAAAAGGTAAGATTTCGTTGGTCTCATTTAGTTTTAGGAATTATTTTTAACGCCGAAATAATTAATTATCTGTATTTTCCCCCACCATCGTAGTTCATAAATTCGACGGAGATGTCCAGAATGCATAACAGAACCGTACGCCATATAGAGGACGAGAATCGTCCCAGTATGTTTTGCGAAGGTCGCGCAGAACTTCTACCTCCAAGCGCGACGTTATATGTCTATATTCGCTTAGTTTAACAATAACACGGGAACCGTTTGAGCTATTGAAAATACAAAACACACCTTTGTATTCGGTATCACAAAAAGGTAAGATTTCGTTGGTCTCAATTAGCTTTAGGAATTATTTTTAACGCCGAAATAATTAATTATCTGTATATTCCCTCACCATCGTAGTTCGAAAATTCGGCGCCGAAGTCCAGAATGCATAGCAGAATCGTACTCCATTTCGAGTACGTGTATCGTACCGGTACGCTACGTGAATATCGCGGAGAAATATTACCTCCATGAGGGACGTTATATGTGTATATTCGCTTCGTTTAACATTAACACGGCAACCGTGTGATCTAATGAAATAACAAACCCAAACTTTGTATTCGGTACCAAAAAAAAAGGTAAGATTTCGTTGGTCACATTTAGTTTTAGCAATTATTTTTACCACGAAATATATAATTATTTGTATTTTCCCCCACATCGTAGTTCGAAAATTCGACCCCGGTTTCCAATATGCATAGCAGAACCGTACGCCATTTAGAGGACGTGAATCGTCCCAGTATGATATGCGAAGGACGCGAAGAAATACTATAACCATGTGCGACGTTATATGTGTATATTCGCTTCGTTTAACAGTAACACGGCAACCGTGTGAGATATTGAAGAACCAAGCACACCTTT
>NW_017100668.1:0-2504 GCF_001263275.1 Habropoda laboriosa | reverse complement strand
AAGTCGAAATATTTAAGTAACTGTATTTTCGCCCACATCGTTGTTCGAAAATTCGTCGCCGATGTCTAGAATGCATAGCAGAATCGTACTCCATTTCCAGTACGAGTATCGTACCGATACGTTACGTGAAAATCGCCAAGAAATACAATCTCCAAGCGGGACGTTATATGTGTATATTCGCTTGGTTTAACAGTAACACTGGAACCGTTTGAGCTTTTGTAAAAACAAACCACACCATTGTATACGGTAACAAAAAAAGGTAGGATTTCGTTGAGTTCATTAAATTTTTGGAATTATTTCTAACGTCGAAATATTTAATTATCTGTATTTTCCCCCACATCGTAGTTCGAAAATTCGACGGCGGATTCCAGAATTCATAGCATAATCATACTATATTTCGAGAGCCCAAATCGTACCGGTACATTACGTGAAAATCGCGACGAAATACTATCTCTAAGCGCGACGTTATATGTGTATATTCGCTTCGTTTATCATTAACACGGGAACTGTTTGAGCAATTGCAAAAACAAACCACTCCTTTGTATTCGGTACCAAAAAAAGGTAAGGTTTCGTTGGACACATTTAGTTTTAGGAATTATTATTAATGTCGAAATATTTAATAATCTGTATTTTCCCCCACCAACGTAGTTCGAAAATTCGAAGCGGACGTCCAGAATACATAGCAGAATCAAATACCATTTATAGTACGAATATCGCCGCAGTAGGTTATGTGAAAGTCTCGATGATCTACTAGCGCCTAGCCGATGTTATAGGTGTATATTCCCTTCGTTTAACAGTAACACGGAAACCGTTTGAGCTATTGAAGGAACAATCCACACCTTCGTATTCGGTACCAAAGGAAGGCAAGATTTCTTTGGGAACAATTATTTGTAGGGAATATTTTTAAAGTCGAAATATTTAGTTATCTGTATTTGCCACTACCATCGTAGAGAGAAAATTCGACGCCGATGTCCAGATTGCATAGCAAAATCGTACTCCATTTCGAGTACGAGTATCGTACCGATACGTTACGTGAAAATCGCCAAGAAATACAATTTCCAAGCGGGACGTTATATGTGTATATTCGCTTGGTTTAACAGTAACACGGGAACCGTTTGAGCTATTGAAAAAACGACCCACACCTTTGTATTGGGTACCAAAACAAGGTAAGGTTTCGTTGGGAACATTCAGTTGTAGGAATTATTTTGAAAGTCAATATAATTAATTATCTGCATTTGACACACCATCGTAGTACGGAAATTCGTCGCCGATGTCTAGAATGCATAGCAGAATCGTACTCCATTTCCAGTACGAGTATCGTACCGATACGTTACGTGAAAATCGCCAAGAAATACAATCTCCAAGCGGGACGTTATATGTGTATATTCGCTTGGTTTAACAGTAACACTGGAACCGTTTGAGCTTTTGTAAAAACAAACCACACCATTGTATACGGTAACAAAAAAAGGTAGGATTTCGTTGAGTTCATTAAATTTTTGGAATTATTTCTAACGTCGAAATATTTAATTATCTGTATTTTCCCCCACATCGTAGTTCGAAAATTCGACGGCGGATTCCAGAATTCATAGCATAATCATACAGTATTTCGAGAGCCCAAATCGTACCGTTACGTTACGTGAAAATCGCGACGAAATACTATCTCTAAGCGCGACGTTATATGTGTATATTCGCTTCGTTTAACATTAACACGGGAACTGTTTGAGCTATTGCAAAAACAAACCACTCCTTTGTATTCGGTACCAAAAAAAGGTAAGCTTTCGTTGGCCACATTTAGATTTACGAATTACTTTTATCGTCGAAATATTTAGTTATCTGTATTTGCCCCCACCATCGTAGATAGAAAATTCGACGCCGGCGTCCAGAATGCATAGCAGAACAGTGCGCCATTTAGAGGACGTGATTCGTCCCAGTATGATATGCGAAGGTCGCGAAGTAATACTTTAACCATGTGCGGAGTTACATGTGTATATTCGCTTCGTTTATCAGTGAGACCGGTACCGTTTGAGTTTTGAAAAAAAAAGCACACCGTTGTATTTGGTACCAAAAAATGGTAAGATTTCGTTGGTCACATTTAGTTTTAGGAATTATTTTTAACGTAGAAATATGTAATAATCTGTGTCTTCCCACACATCGTAGTTCGAAAATTGGACGCCGGAGTCCAGAATGCATAGCAGAATCGTACAACATTTCGAGTACGAGTATCGAACCGGTACGTTACGTGAAAATCGCGAAGAAATACTATCTCCAAGCGCGACGATATAGGTGTATATTCGTTTTGTTCAACAGTAACACGGGACCTTTTGATCTAATGAAAAAACAGAACACACCTTTGTATTCGGTACCAAAAAAAGGTAAGATTCCATTGGGAACTTTTATTTGTTGGAATTATTTCTAACGTCAAGATATTTAGTTATCTGCTATTTCCCCCACACCGTAGTTCGAAAACTGGACGCCGGAGTCCATAATGCATAGCAGAAACGTAC
>NW_017100667.1:90243-90814 GCF_001263275.1 Habropoda laboriosa | reverse complement strand
AAACAACATTTAGTTATTAATTATTTTTAATTTAAATTTGAACTGATTTATTTTTATACTTTTTTAAATGCGAATATATGAATACCAATGTTGCGTTAGTTTTATTTTATTAAAATTACTTACTATGGAAATGTCGACTTTTATTTTTAAGGAAGTTAAAACAATGTGTATGAATTTGATTAACTGAAACAGACTTGTTCTTTTGAGACCTCATAATGATGTTGCGTCTGGGTCCTCCAAAAGTATAAATGGGGCCCTATATACATACAACATAACGCGTTATATAGCAAAGTTGCAAAACTTGTTAGAAAAGCAGAAAGAAAAACTTTATATAAGTAACAGTTTTCGTGTTATTTACCAAGGTACATATATGTTATCCATCAAATGTCGGTGAAGATCAAAGAAAGTTATAAAACATTGTTATATGACATGTTGATCTAAACTAAACTAAAACATTTGTCATCTACCTTTTGACGCCATTATTTACCCTCTATAATCTGAATTTTATTTGTTTATGAGAAGCAAAATTTGGATTGATTTTTTTTTTTACATTTTGATGGTAGAATCAAGA
>NW_017100667.1:12658-86444 GCF_001263275.1 Habropoda laboriosa | reverse complement strand
TATAAAAAAATGTAATAATTATTATTAAAAAATTGGTCAGTAACAGTGCAATAGTACAGCAATATAATGCAACAGTATAACAATAAATAAATAAAATGAAATTATAAAATACAGTAAAATGAATACGTAACTTCCAAGTCACGTGACATTATAGAGGGTCAATAATGAGTTACAAACTTGTTATTACGAAACCAAAAGGTATAATTTTAGAACACCATGTTGTATAACAAGATTATAAAACAATTTGTTTTAATAAACGCAGCTTTAAATTCGTATCCCTTTTTTAAACATAATTACGTATGTAAGACAAGTGTTTGAAGAAACGAGTATTTATATACACACTTGTTATTGAAGGCAACAAATTTTCGAGTTATTTGCAAAACTATATTGATTAACTACAAGTTTCACATTAATCAAGATCTACTTAAACTTCAAAAACGAATTTGATGTACCATTGTTTGCGCATTCACCATTATTATTTGAACGGAATAAAAATTCGCTAAAAAGCAAAGAAAGAACAACGCGTTGGTTGGCTTCGCACCACTTGCTGCAAGTTCGCAGCGGAACCGGAAGTGAAAAGGGAGAGAACCGTGCTATTCAAGGTAAAGACTACAATTTAGCGGGAGGTCAAGGATCTAAATACTTTGCACGGTTTTATCATGCGCGTCACTGTGCTGTACACACCGTCTCTCTCGTAATACGCAATCTGGGTGCGCGGTAATTTTGACTTGACGGACCGGAGAACTTCCTTTTCCGGCCGCGAACACATGTCTGTTTCATCGTGGCTCTTCGCGTTCCTTTTCACGAGAGGATAAGTGCGACGCGCACCTCATTCTCTGCACGTCATGTTTTCCAGCGAGTGATCTTCGAGGATACATCCCTCCCTCCTTTCGCCTCTTTCTCCATTGAGCCTTCTTCTTGTCCGCGGTTATCTTTCCGCCCTTCCATCCTACCGTTCCTTTCTGCTCGTCCCTTTTCCCTTTCATCCTGCTTTCCCTCCCTTATTTCCTTCCACCGGTTCTCCCAATGTTCCCAGATAATTCTTCTCTCATTCGTGTGTTTCCTGTCGGTTGCAGCCGGAGGAACGAGACAGCGTTACCGTTTTCGGAGGACACAAAAGGACCGGTAACCCCGTCTCGCTTCGAATTGTCCTGGAGGGCCGCTAGAGGCTTTGCCGCCATCATGTATCGTGAATACGTGCACGGAAACGCGATCCGTCGGACAAAAGCCTGGCAAGGATGTTTCGTTCGTTTTTCAACTTTTATTTAGACGACACACTCGCGACGCCAGTGGTCCGTACACAGGCAACAAACAGCCTCCGCAATGAGTTCACTCTACGACTCCTGCCTTTATCGATGCAATCGCAACGAAGTATTGTTCGTGTCAGGGAATTTCGGCGAATTGCTCGGCGCCAACGTTTTATTAGTTTGCTATCTGACGCTCTAGTACTTTTGATTGTTCCTGAAGTAAAGGTACGTTTTCACGCGACACTAAAACTCGTGGCTTTTTCTGTCACGACATTTTTCCGCGAATGTTTTCGCGCAGTTCAAGAGGATACGCTACCCTGAAGCGTCTGACATAGAAGGGAACGTTTGGGAATTTTTTTCGTAGGTAACTACTAAATGAAAGGTTCCAATTTGTTTCAGAGGACACAAATGTAACTTTCAGATTTTTTTTCTCCAATTTTTATAAAGTAAGAATATTACAAAATGGAGGAGTTATTGCGAAACATCTTCTAGAACAGCAACCGTTAGTCGCCATTGCTGGCAAAGATTGAAATGCCAAGTGAAAACTGTAGTTACTAACTAAAAGTTTTAAAAGTTCCTTGTTTGTTCATTTTGCCATTTTTCTGTTTCGTTTTCTATTTTTTTAAATTACAATTTCATCATCCTTTTAGTGTTCAAGGCCACCTGAATTAATAATGTATTTAATAAGGGAATAAGAAAATGTATTTTCTCATCCGCTACAAGATGCAATAAAAAGTTTCCTACATAAAAAACAACGATGACATAAAAAAAAAAAACTGAAAAAAGAGCAAATAGAAAACTTTTTCTTCCACGATATTCCCCTTTGGAAATCATTTAAATCGTGCTACAACCATTTTTCACGACATCAAAAACAAAGGAGATATTAAATGGCCTCCTTCAGCTGGGACACCCTGTATATAGTAATTGTAACATGCGTGTGTAACTGATTTGTGGCCAGATTTTCTCTCAGACCTTACGCACATCAGGCAGCCGGTAAGAAAAAAAGACTGACGAGAAATCTCACAGTCCATAAACCGCGCACTGAATTATGCTTTTCGTGGTCTTATCGACCCTCCAGTTGTTCGTCTCACGATGCCCGGAAAGTCTTATCATAAATAGTTACAAAAGACGACCGCGGTCGATATACTTCCGCAAATGCACACACATGGAAGATCGATGGAAGGTACAAAGTGTATTCAAGCTGTGTAATAAATCATCAACGATGTCCTTTCAAGGTACACTCCGTCAGCGTCGATTATTTAAGCCACAATAAGGAGAAAGTATACAATAATTTCTGTGAAAATACTTCTCGGTTGATATAATATTCTTCACGATATCATATTTCCTATAATTTATTTCTTGTACACTATTTAACCCCTTCACTTATGGTGTTTCTGCTGAGTGTGCATCTAAGCGTCAGCTATTTACTGTTTCGGTACTAAGTATTAAGTATTACAGACGAATTGCATTTGGCTATCTTCAGTTTTGTAAACTAAAAGGAAAGTTAGTTTTTGTCTCATCTTGGCCAGAATCTGTGCCATGAGTCTGACACGTTACAAGGCAAAGGGTTGACGCAGTGAAAGTATTCTAGAAGAACGAAAATATTCTATTCATTTTTTTTTTTTCAATCTTTAGCAATGACAGATAATACAATTATATGATATCTTGCATACATTTTGTGAATTTTGACTTACAGATTTTTTTCGTCTGTTGAAGGAGGTGTACAAATGAATTTATCACTATAATATTGCAAGATTAAGACCAAAACAGCTCAAAACACATATTGTTGTTAATTTTTTTATGTATATTTCAAAGTATAATTTATATTAAATCATTTTATAAAATACAGATATTATCATCAGTTAAGAAAAATTTACCAAACTGCGTATACACATATTGAACGCTATCGAACTAATTGTCATATAATTCTCACAATTTAGTCATTATACCCCTTAATCGGAGATTAGCTACAGTACCGGTATCAACGATAACTACCCGCCATGCTTAAATACAGCTTATGCAAATTTACATTAATTGTTGTTCTCTAATTCTAGAGATATTGTAAACTGAATGTGAAATATTGAATTTTTTTTCTTTTATAATACGCACGCTCGGTCGAGAAAGTCTCCGTACACCTCGTTACAATTTATTTTCCGTTGCATAATTTTAACAGAGGAAGTAGTAAATAAATAATATTTACGTTATTTTAATTAGAAACGTAACATTTACTACACAAAGGAAAATAATGTACATTCATCTGTTAATAATTAGACAAATAAATATAAACACAAGCAGATATTTTTCATTGTGGGAAAAATATTTTGCGTAACGTCTTTTCTGAAGTTCAACACAACAATACCTTCTTCAGCCTCACGTTCAGAGACTTTCTTCCTACGCTGGTATAGTTAATTTACCTTGTTTTCACAAGCATTGAAAAAGGAAAGTTATTCGTTATAAAGGATAAAGGAATGAATTCGATGTATTTGTTATCCTTTAGTCGTTATACGAAATAACTTTTGCTCAACACTGAACCAGCACTAACGAGTGCAATATCCAAGGGCCAAAACGATAATCAGTATCGTGCAAATCCCCAACAGAATTCATAGGGAACCAAGCCACAAAGTACAATTAAAAAATGGTATATTTCTCACTTTACATATTTATCTATGTTGTATAATGTATTTGTTTCTAACATCTTACTTCTAGCTTTCTAATTCAATTAGAAACTGGAGAGGGGTGCAGTAGTGCTCGGTTAAATTGAAATATGCTCGGTTAAATTGAACCGAACTATCTCCACTACTCACAAGGAACACTATTCAACTGATGATAAAATTGTACACATTTTTTCATATAGATCGAAAGTATATGCCACAAAGGTCGCGAAAATGTGAATTAAAAATTATTATTATTATTATTTATTTTCATTTATTTTTATGTAATAAAGATAATTAATTCTGAACAAACGGTTCTGTTATTCTCCATATTCATCAAGACGATGTCTGAAAACAGCACTTCTTACGGTTGGATGGTCCCTTCGTTTGGACTTGACGCAAGTGATGTTCAAGTTTCGAATTCGAAGCAAGGCGATCACAAAACGATTTGCTCGATCATGGCCGATAATCCGCGTATTCAGTCCTTGGGATCGAACACACAGTTGGATGATGTGCTCCTGATTGAAATGAGCCCAAACACAAGCCTATACAGGTTACTTTCAATTAGTGTGTTCTGCTTAGGTGCTTACCTAACATTGGAACGGGCATTTGAAGAATTAAAAGACTGGCGAAAAGTCTGAAGCAGAGCCGTAAGAAACTTTTTTTGCCTCAATGCAAAGCATCTTATTTGAGTCGTTTACGTTGAAAGCGAGGCAAGTTCATTTCTGAAAAAGATGAAGTTAATGATAACAGTAGATAGAACTTAATACGATATGTTCATCTGTAGACAATCTGTAGTAAAAACAAAAAATGGCTTTGCCCTATTTTCAAAATAAACGGCTCACCTATTGGATCTAATTTCGTTCAGAAATCATGCCCAAAATCGATTACCGATCATTTGAAATTCATAGGACAAAGAGAGATGAAGATTTATGCGTGAGCCAGAATGATTTTGCGTTTGGTGTGAACTTCATAGCAGGTCTTTCGGTTATCGTTCTTTCATTATGTTCTGCGCAACCCTATCGAACCGGTCCACCAACAGAAGATCGGTCTTCATTATTTAGTAGCGTGGCGCAATATTGGATAGCTTTGTGACGAAATCATTTAACGCTTGCCCGGCTCTATCCTCGATCAGTGTAAACAATACTTGTCGATTCGTATTGCAATTTACCAGACAAAGGGCGACCGACTCCTGGTGCGCTTTTATTGCGAGTTTAGTGGCTGGTTGCCCATCGACCATGAATGAATCGCCCTCTTCTCATTTCTCTTTTGCACTTCGTCACTGTGCCTGGAGCAGCCTTCGAAGTTCGACAATTCCGCTAGTCGATACAGAAATTTTATGCACCTTTGTTATGTACAAATGTATCTGCACTCTTATACTGTATTGCGCGGGCAAGCATTCTGAGGTTTGCGTGGTGTGCAATTTCAGCAAATTACCTAATCAATGGGATACTTTTTGAAATGTATTTTGCACTCATTCTCTATAAAATGTATCCATTTTTATTGCAAACATGTAAGATGTCTATCGTATTCAGGTGTTTTTGTGTAGGCACTATGATGTACGAAGATTGTGTAATATACGAGGGTGAACCAATAAGTAAGTTACACCTCCTCGTTATTTTCGATTCACAAGGCATAATTCTCTTGAAATTTATGCCTAAGGGAAGAACAATTAACGCTGTTGCTTGTTATTAAACGTTAAAACGTTTGTAAATAACCATAAAAAAATAAATGACCCGGAAAACTGTGTAGAAAATGCTGTTGCCTAAATTTCAATGGGAATAATGACGGAGCATCCACGTAATATTCCAGACCTCTCACCATGTGATTTCCGTGTGTTTGACCAAATGAAAAAAGACACGACTGGGAAGGATTTCAGCACGAACGACGAAGTGAAGCATTAGAATGGTTACGGGAAATCAGACGCAAATCGTTTGACAATGGAATTCAAAAATTGGTTTCTATTGGTTGCTATATTGAGAAGTAATAGCTGGTTGTCAATTTACGTTGATAATAAAACAGATTTTTTTCATTCCTTCGTATTGTTTTTAGGAGAAAGTGTAACTTGTTTACTGACTCACCCTCATAATATTATCTACGACTGTGGCTTTCGAAAGTAAGGAGTTCAACAAACTTCTCCCACGTATTAGCAGGTCATCCTGAATAAAGAATGTCCTAAAGTTTGTTGTTGGCCGTTGAACTTATCTCGGCAACCGTTTTCGTGTAATATAAAGAAAATTGTTGCTATCAATTTAAAAAAAAAAAACCGTGGTGCCGTCATTACGTGAAAATTATTACAAATGTCAGAAATCTATTCAATCTTTTGTCTTCTTCTATTTTTTTCACAAATCTATCATTTACTGATATTTTTATATTTACTGATTTTTTACTGATATATGATACTAACTTTGGCGAAGAAATGTAATTTAAATCACATAATACTATTCTTACAAATATTATATAATAGGTGTCCCAATACTTATGAACGACAGTGCACGTGCATTTGCATATTCTTTCATATGGAAAAATGTTATCTTATATTCTCACTGTACTTTGGTTATCATAAAGGACAAAATGTTCCGTCCATGTTATTACTGCAAACACACGCGTATCTAAAGTAAAGAAAAGAATAAAGCGAATAATAAGGGTATCTTTTTTTTTTAAATAATTAATGCGTTTCGAAGAAATGCACGAAATTCATACCTATTCATGCATTTTCAGATCAGACGTGGTTATAGTTCGAAGTGATTTGTATAGCTGTAATAACAGCACGTTACCTTAGATGAAAAAATACGTAGCATAGAATAAATAAAAACAAATTAACCACAATTGACGATAAGAAAAATCAACTTAGAACGTCGTTTCGGACCATTCCAACATTCATTAATCTAAAACGTCAAGGGACAAAAAATTGCGACCGATATTTTTGCATAGACATGACCAACCAATCAAGTTTCATCATTTTCGTCGTTCGCCTAGGACCGTGTAGTAATCCAATTACCTCGAAATTTGCATAGAAAATTCGCGACGAACGCAAAAAAAAATATAAAGGAAGAAGGGAAAACTGTATTTTCACGAAGGTAGAAAGTTTAGAAACGTTATCGGTCAATCCTGACGCGAAGAGACAAATTCAAATCGTTTCCATTCGCCATCCAGGGGCTGTTTATTGTTTCACCGGTAAATATGAGGCCGATACGACATCCGTTCCGTTCAAACTCGAACTTCAATCCTTGATCTGAGCAGAGAAGGCAGGTTCTTTCCTCTTCGTTGCAGTTCGTGTCCTCTGAAACTCGCTGCCAGGCCCGGAATTAGTTGGAAAGTCGGGAGAGAGAGCTACGATCGGTACGTGCCTGAAATGGCCAAGTCGATCTATATTCTTTCCCTGTTCGCCTTTTTCATTTATAAGAATCCGGGAGTTGGGCTGGGTCTGCATAAACGCGATGAAATTTATGGCTTAAATGCGTCGAATCGTTCAGCCAAGAAGGACGAGGAAAACGCTCCCACCTCCCGGTGTTCCTGTTTCCTGTGCGCGGCCAAATCCTCCGGAACGATAATTAATTACATACGCAAGTGTTCATCCTTTTTGGATTCTATTTTCCAGATGGACTTTGCATCCGGCCCCGTCACTCCCTTGCCCCGGAGAATTTGTGATTTATTTTCCTGCCCCGCGAGAAACTCACGCTTCCAGCATTCTGCACCCTCCCTCTCTCATCCCATGCAATTCGTTCCTCGTTTTAGCTTCCATCAGGGGAATCGCTTTTACGTTGAGGATATCTTTTTTGTATCGGGGACTCGATAATACCTGACCGAGAGCTTTCGGATTTTTCACGAGAGGTTAATTGATTTGTCGTTTTATGAGAATTGACCTGCTTCGCAAGTAGAATGCCAACGGCACGCTATTAAATAACAAGTTCTGAACGGAGCGGAATTTTAATTTACTAACTCTCGTCGTGCTTCCTTAGGTGTGTAAAGATGTCAAACGAATTTATGCGATTTCGTCGTGAACGATCGTTCAGTATGACTGCTTAATTAAAAGCTTGATGTTGAGCAAATTTTCGAAATCGCTTGGAATAGCTAAAGCAAACACTTTTCTTGACAATCAATATACGGTATGCCGTAAAAGTATTCGAGCCCTCTTTAAAGTAGAGCAACTTTTTTAAAATTCGACCAAACGACTTGAGTTTTTTAGAGAAGTTAGAAGGATTAGTTTACCAGATGGCGTGTACAGAAAATTTTGAAAAAATTACAATTGGTCGGAATCGCGGAGAAAATAGTGAAGGTTGCTTTACAAATTTTTGTCTGAGCCCGTAATGAAAATTTAAGAAACGATTTCCACAGGTTTTAACCCTTTGTAGTTCGTAGCAACATTAACCGATTTCGATGAAATTTTCACCATGTGTATAATCGACATAAATCTACAAAACGTATTTTCTAAATTTTCATTACAGGCTCAGATAAAAAAGTTGTTAAATGTGACCTGTACAATTCTCTTCGCGATTCCCATGAATTGCAATTTTTTCAAAATTTTTTGCACACGCCATCTAGTATACTAATCCTCCTAATTTCTCAAAAAACTGAAGGCACTTGGCCCAATTTAGAAAAAAAATTATATTGTTCTAATTAGTGCGCGAATATTATTGAGAGTAACTGCAGTTACTAAATACCTGCTCGATGCGAAAACTGTAAAGCGGAATTTACAGTTTGCTAAAGGAATCTTTCAAAATTAAGTAATTTTTGAAATTACAAGAACTTTCCCTATTTTAAAATCTCAATCAACTAACGTTTTGCAGCAATTTTTACAGACATTTCCAATATTATTATTTACACGATTATTAATATAACAGGATTAATTACAATATTGTAATTTACCATATGTAGGTAAATCATTCGTTAACATTATCAACACTGTTCGCGATACATGAATTCTTGCAACGCAAGGCTGATCGAATTAACGTTCATCTGCAAAGGTTTGGACTGTTTCACACGAATCGTTTTTGCCGAGTACACTCGAGATTCAAACTCCCGTCGGTGTACGCGTGTTCGTATAAATTGCAGAAACGGGAGAGATTCTTTCTTCCCTCTCGTCATAATCCTTTTTCCATTTCTGAATCCGCTCCCTACATTAGCAGACACCTAGGTAACAATCGAAATTAACGGTTGAACGGCTCAGTATTTCATTGCCAACTAAATCCTTGTAAGAAAAGAACAATGATATTATTGTTGAAGCGGTAATAAAGCTTCGTTAAATTCATATGAAGCTGGAGGGCCTTATTACTGGAAAATATGTTACATGTGAAGTTGTGGATAAACGTGCGTGGAAACTGTATTGCTTGAAACTTCACGACAATGTTGTGCAATGTTAGATCTAGAGAACCACCGATGGTTTGTTTCCTTGATTAAATTCGTCTAGAGATGCTTCATCAATTTTTGAAATCTTGTAAATTCGACGAATAGCAGGAAGTATTAAAAGTGTGTGCAAAGAAAACACTATTTTATGGATGAATGTAACGTTGAAGGAGGAACTTACACGAACCGCAGACAATTTATAGAATTATATTTATAATGAAGATGAAAATAAAATTTTATACAGATGTTTTAGTAATATTCATTTACAGTGGGTGAGCAAATTATTAGAGCCACAACAGGAAAAATATGTTTTTTGTGTTTGTGTAGAAATAAAATCACAATATCAAGGTTTTCACACTAGATAATTTTTAATTAACGATTGTTCACTAAACTTAGAACTTACTTAAGAAGTAACAATAAAGTCAGTATTTGGTAGAGCTACCTTTTGCTGCTATTACAGCCTTGATTCTTTTTTCGATACATTTTAAGTAATTTACCATGCACTATAAATAGTAAAAACACAGCAAGAAAAATTCAAATGCTCAAGATCTATAAACCAACAAAACTGTAACACGTGGTTCTCAAGTTGCAATTGACAGTGCCCATACAAAATAACGTCCAAATGACAGATAATATTGTCAAAAGTATTGCCAAGTGTATATTTGCAATTTGCAAACATCAACGCTTCATAAAAAAATAATAAGAATTCGGTATAAACTAGGTTTTCATCTGAAAATAAATCGTTGTAATGTAAATCCGTCAATTTCTTACAGGTGGCTCTAATAATTTGATCATCCACTGTAAGTTGTAGTAAAATTGTATTTATATTTATGGAGAAAATTACAACTGTCGTTTATAAGTATTAGGACACCTATTATGTTCGTGCAGAAATTATTATATGATTTAAAGTACATTTTTTCGCTAAAGTTGGTGTGATATATTAGTGAAAATACGCATATTTAAATAATTTTAATTTTGAATATTCATATTTGAATAATTTTTTAGGATCTTAATAATTTTGTAATAACAACGAGGCTTGCTTCATATTCAGTAAGCAGATTTTAATAGATTTCAGTAGACGTCTGTAGAATTTAGTAGATTTTTAGTAAAATTTACTAGAATTCACTAGATTTTAGTGCATTTCAGTATGGTTCACATTCAGAAAGTGTCCTAGTACTTATGAACGAGAGTGTACTTCCGTCAAAAGCATTCAGATTACGTCTTCAATATTCTCCAGTATCATTAAAAACGACAAAGAAACTCAGGGTTTTTTTGAGACATTCCGTGTAACATGCAATCGATGTAAGTTAAAGATTCTAGAGATTTAAGGGTTAACTTGGTTCTCCGTTTTCTTTTTACAGTAAAGATAAAAGTTTGAAAAGTCTGTAAACTTAAGGGTCTTTTTAACTGATAATTCTTTTGTGAAGGTCCATAATACATTCTGCTTACTGCCTTTTATGCCTCTCAGGATGATAAATGAAATATCTTATTGTATAACTTTGTAACAAGTTTTGCCCTTTGAGTTTCACTACCGTCACATCAAAGATGTATGAACGTTGAACCTTCTACTCTAACTAGAACACTTCTTATTCAACGAATTTTTGCGTTTTTATCTTTTCGTGTATTTAAAAGTTACTATAATTCCATAATGTGTATCTGTTATTTTCTATACGTTATATATAAAGTGATTAGCTATAGTTTGTAGATTGCCGAACGTAGACAAGGACAGCGAATAAAAGATAAGCATGAAACGTGAGTCCAGGCAACCAAGAGATTTAGATATCAATTTTTTCAATTTTATGTTTTTTTATCTCGGAATTTTTCTTAACATATTGATGAGATTTTTCTGATGAAAATGATATCAAATACGATATAATTTTAACGACATTTACTTATTAACACGTTCACTGTCGCGCCAGATTTACAGGTTGCTGTCAGGCGGCCACAAAAAAATACATTTTAAGCATATACATTAAGCAGCTCATATTTGAGCTGGCAATACACAACACACAACTAACTACTAAACCAAATCACCAGAAAAATTTTCAATATTATTATTGAAGTAAACTTTCGTAGAACGAGAGTGAAAAATTGAAAGAATCAAAAGAAAAAACGCGAATTCGTATCTTTTTCGATTCTAGAATATAAAAAAATTTGAATAAAATAGGCGACGAGAATTCGACAAGTGACAGTAAAATGTTACTGACACCGTTAAAATGTAGGGTCGGCCTACCTCCACGTAAAAAAAAAAAAATTTAGGGTCGATTGCACAAGTGTCAGTAAAATGTAGGGTCGATTCCACAAGTGTCAGTAAAAAGTAGGGTCGATAGCAGCAGAAAAGCTGCTAAACAATTAGAATTAAATGTAACGATAGAAATTATTGCAATAATGCGTAATGCAATTGAAAAATTGAAAGAATCAAAAGAAAAAACGCGAATTCATATCTTTCTCGATTCTAGAATATAAGAAAATTTGAATAAAACACGCGACGAGAATTGAGGAGAAGCTGAGGTTAAACGCGTAAAAATATTCAATAATAAACGAACTAAGGATGAAGCTATTATTTCAATACGCGATGTAACGACTCTAGTATTTACTAAAATTCAAAAATTCTCGCATAAATTCCGAAATAGATTATTAATTACGTTAAACTACTGAGACGGTTTAATTTAGGGTGGGCATGGTGCACTCGTTCCAAATCAGCTCACAATATACAATAATAAATCAACTAACGGTAAATTATTAGTAAACAAAATTCAATATCAGAGAAAATATATGAAAAATACTGAACGAAAAATTTCATGCAAATTCGTTGGATGGTAAATTATTAGTAAACAAAATAGCAAGTCATAAAATAAATTCAATATCAGAGAAAATATATGAAAAATACTGAAAGAAATTCGTTATGCTGTAACGAAAAAGCAACCTCTCAAAGTGATTTCAATATCCTATTCGACAAGTCTGAAGAACAACGATGACTAAAATTCAAATGTTTATTTCCCTAAACCTTCAACATAATTTCGAAATATTTTATTCGAAGCGGAGTATTCCAAGTCAGTATCGAAAATTGAAGAAATTATTTTATTGTATTTAAGAGAACCGAAAGGAGAATATTTAAAGTCTGATATTAAATGTCTAGCAAGTACCAGTAATTGGTAAAATGATTTATATTTGTTTTGAAAGGAAAATTTCTAATGGGTATTAGTTAAAATGAATTGTTATTCAGTCTATTGTATTGAAATTCTAATTGATTCTAATGTATACAAGTGTTACAAGAAGGCTGAGTGTGTACAGGGTGGACATAGACTAGCTAGTAGCCCCCGACCACTCTATTCACATCTCAGAACCTTCAGGTCAAAATACGCCGCGAAGTGTCTAGGGCCCAGTATAAAGGGTGAATAAGTTCGCGGGACATCGGCGGGTCCTTATATACTTGCGGTACCCTCTCCCCAAAGTCATCAGCAAAATCGTCGGTTAGGTCAGGCGGGAAATTTTCGCGGGAGATTTCCGTTATCGATTTCCGTTATCGTAACACGGTATAATTTATCAATTTTCACAATTTTGTTATAAATTTATACTTCCGACAATTTGTTATAACATTGCATATAACAATTTATACGTTTTTACAATATTCTTCAATGGAAACATAGGTTTTAGCGTTCTCGTTAGGTAGGCCGCCTCTATGTGATAAACAATTGGCAACCAAGCGGTGGCTCGCTAAAGCGATATATTATGAAATTAAATTAATCACTCAATAAGTTTTAACGTTAGATTGTTTCCTCGATATGGCCATGGTGGTCATCAGTGACTGGAGTGCCTCAAATGTTTAGAATAATTAAATTAAAATAAATGTTGTCAACTAAAAATTTTGAACGTCATAGCTAGCTAGACATTATTTTCAATTGAAAAAAAAAAATTATAAAGCATAATACTATAATCCTATGCTTAAAATGTATTTTCTTGTGGCCGCCTGACAGCAACCTGTAAATCTGGCGCGACAGTGAACGTGTTAATAAGTAAATGTCGTTAAAATTATATCGTATTTGATATCATTTTCATCAGAAAAATCTCACCATCGAGCCGTGAAATCTCGTAAAGGAAACCGACTGGTGTAGCGTTACACGCTTGACTAACTGCGAGCGAGATAACATGGACGCAGCAATGACGCAGCCTAGGCGTAGGACCATCTATACTGTCACTTGTAGAATCCAAACTTACTGACTCTTGTAGAGAATTTACTGTACTTTGAAAAAGATAGTCATTGTAAAGCACTACATTAATGAAAACTGTGGTCAGTTTTATGAAAAATTATTGAAGATGATTTCTTCTTCAAATAGATATGTGCAACCATCGTTTAAGTATTAGGTAAGTAAGTATTAAGCAATCGTTATATTTAATAATACAAATGTATGTAGATAGTTTGATTTGTTTATTTTTTCCAATTCGTTAAATAGAATAATTAAATTAGAATGTAATTTTACTTCATTCCAGTTATGAAATATATCTGTTTTTTTTTTTCTTTAATAAAAATGTATCGAATTTGCATTCAGAAAATCTGATCCGTTTAGTTATACATGTTGCATACGGCGCATATGAAACTAAATTAGTTTTTATAATAGTATATATTTCACTACGTTAATTATAATATTAACCCATGGTATTACACTTATGTATGTATCCTTTTCTGATCTATGCAACTACGTCGATCAGTCAAATCGTATTTAACCTGAACTTAATTTGACTTTAAGGCACATTTGTTGGTTTAAAATTCAGATCGTGAAAGTTCACCAGAAAATACATTACATAAAAACTGAATTCAGAAACACAGTTTTCTCCTTTTTTTTTTTATAACCAACAAGGAAACATCCCCAAGTGTTACTCGCCGATTTCGATGAAATTTACGTATGATGTAGTTCTCGAAAAAATATTTCACACGTATTCTTTTTATCAACCACGATTCATGTCGAGGGGTTGAAAACAGCACTCAAAATTGAAGTGTTAAAACCTATTTGGTCAAATATCTCGGAAACTACTACAGACAGGGAAATGGTTTAAACGTAAAGATTGGTGTTTCTCGGTAACGAATTCACCTAAATACATAATTAGGTGAACAAGAAAAAAAAAGTGTCAAATATTTTTCCAAGAACTAGAAATTTTATCAAAATCGGTGTGTGACACTTGAAGATGTCCCCTTGTAAGGAATATAAATGCTGTTTTCTAATCATTTATCATCCAGGAGAGGATCATCGTTCATTGTCAGCAGCTTTTCCAACCGTAAAACTGATGCGAAATTGCAAACATGGCAATTAATCCTGCGGATGAAACGGCGTTTTACAGATCGAGGCCACAGCGCCGTTTCGGGCCGTTTACTTATCCAGATCAATCGACATTGATTGAATCCAGCCAAATAGTCCAGCGCACCGGCGATTGCCCCGCATTGCGCGTGTCCTCGCTAATTCACGAATGTGCGTAATAGTCGTCCGCATTAGATCGTTTATCTAACCACCCTTTGACGGCCCCGCACTGTTTCACGTTTCAAAGCAATATCCTCTGATACAGTGGCATATCCGAATTTAATTACGCGGCCAAGTCGCCGTTTAATGGCGCGGCCCACGCAAGAACTTGGCGTCTTCGTTCTTCGACGACGAGTGCGCTGCTACGACTAATGGAATTACCACTTTCTCTGCAATTGTTTCACGCACCAAGTTATGCTTGGAGTGCATGTAAATTTCGAGATACGACGAAGACGACGTCGAAGAAGATAGAAGAGTCGTTCTATTGTTGAAACAACGCGCGCCACGTCGAATCGCTAGTTCGAAAGATGTTGGGCAAACTCGATCGGCGTTTCGCTAATCTTATGTAGACTAACTTTTTCGATAGAAAGGGTAAAGTTGTACGACGACGTGTAACTTGTCGTGCTCGTGAAAAATTTTTACACATTGTACGCCGTGAAACTTGTACACTATCGTTCAGAAGTATTTGGACACTTTTACGTTTAAAATTACGTTGAAACAGACACTTTTATAGTTCGTTACGTTCGAAACACGTAAATATTCAATTTTTTCTAGAGTAAAGGTTTCACTTCAGTCAGGGTTCTTTATTCAAGAAAATAAAGCTCCAAGACAAATCGTGAAAAGACCAAAATAATTTTAAAAATACAGGGCCATGAAATTTTTTTATAATAACTTTTGAATATGGAATTGTGCAAGCAATTTCTTAATGCATAAAGAGTATTTGATACTAATTAATGTACGAGGATATTTATTATTGACGAGCGACTTGTGCAAAATATCAGACCAAACGCAGTTCTCGGTATAAATTATAAACGCTTTCCAATACAAAAAAAAATTCATGTTTCCTCACGTTAAAAGCTACGATTACATTCGATACTTCGTTTCTATGCCCGCTGAACTCAAAAATAACCGTTCCCGTTCGATCGTGCCACAAACCGCTTCTACAGAAAACCTAACAACGACTTAAAAAAAAAAAAACAGCTCACCTAATATTATGAATTTAACCGTCCTTTAAATTTGATATTTTATATTTAACCTGTAGAATCTATCAGAAAGCTCAGGACGAAATGTGCATCTGTTACGTTTTCTGTAGAAACGGTTTATGGCACGATCGACCGGGAATGGTTATTTTTGAGTTCCAGATTTTCGTTTATTGCTTGCACGAGTCTCATTACCTCCTCCGAGGGTCGCTAGAATTGCTTTGCTAGATTTTTAATAATTTGTGTCCCTCGCGCTCAATAGCCTACGAACATACCATAAACCACGAATTTCCGAACGGCACATCTGTATGTAACGGTCCGCTTGCCGATTAGTCACCCAGAGGAAATTCCAGATTTTTGGGACTTTCCGCCCACCCCTCGCGACCGTCTCCCACCCTTCCAAGGTGACAGCGCGCTAAGGGCGCACTGGAAGGACGGTAAAGACGATATTAGACACGCTGATTGGCAAATGCAATCGTTAACCATTAACCAATCAGCGTGTCCCAACAAAAATCCCTCTTACGGACGTCCGAGACGCGACGTCGGAGAGTTGAGTCGTCGAGTAGTCGTTCAACCACCACGAACAAGGAGAACCAAGGAGCAACCAGCTCACATCACGCGATACCATAGATCAGTTTTTACAAGTCCCAATCATTTGGGTGGTCCTTCGAACCAGTATCTAGACGGCACAACATCGTACAAACATCCACAAAGCTCGAAAGTTCATCGCCACAACCACGGGCACTAACAACATCTCTTCCAAACTTTTCCTTCCCTACTGTCCTCCTTCCATTACCTTTCTGCCATAATACTTTTCACGATACCTTTGATATTTATTAACACGTTCACCATAGATGATCCGCTTATCGGGTTAAGGACGTGGATCAGAAGGTGTGGATTTTTTTGTGTGCAGAGATCGTATGAATCACAGGTCAAATGTCGTTATTGGTTTAGGCGAAATTCGGATGTCTCGATAAGCGGTAACCAATCACAGTCACGCTTTGCAGATTTCCGATTTTCAGGGAACGCCTTACACTCACAGATAGAAGTGTATCGAGTTTCAAGATCTGAGATCCACAGTGAACGTATCAAGGGTCCAACTCCTTGAGCGGAGAATGCATCTCTTGCCATGGCGTTCTCTTTACCGTGTTTAATTGTCAGAATTTGATACCTACAATTGTATCTTGTTCCTATCAGTCGTCGTACTGTCTCTTATCCCTTCTAAATAAGTTCAATTTGGATCCGTCAGTAAACAGAACTTTCTTCCAATCTTTCACAGTCCATAGTGTTGATGTTTTCGTGCAAATGCTAATCTGGTCTTTTGATTTTTTTTTTACTAACAAATTTATGTGAAAGCATAAGTCGAATATATAGCGTAACATTTTTCCATACAAAATGTCATTTATAAATAAATCGATGTTACGGATTTGTCGAATGCACGTGCACTTATGTTTCCTGTAATATTTCCTGCATTCAACTATTCCAATGCAAGAATAATTTTCTCTTTGAGCTGTCCCCTACTTGTATTTCTGTTGACGTGGCTTCATAAGTAAGAATTCATCGCTGTCAAGTGTGAGGATCGCGATAGCTAAACTATCTTACTATTATCATCGATTCAGCGGGGATACTGGTCCTTAATTTTATTTCATTGTTACTTCCAACAATTTGTTCAATAACGTAAATGTAAATTAACCCTTTGCACTCGAGAGGCGACTGAGAATCGACATTAACATTTTTAATTCCATGGGCTGATTTGGGTCCATTTGATTTATGTATGAAAGATCCTTTGATATCGGTTTAATTGTAACAAATTTCTAGCTGCTGTGGAAATTTCATTTAAATATCTGAAAAAATGTAGCGACCAGAAATTGTATTCTTCTCTCTCCTGTGGTATTTTTAACAATACTAAACTATTGATCAAGGCCCTATTAAAACTGATATTTTTCAGGACAGCAGGTCTATGGACCTACTAAGCAATGTCTAAGCAATGAAATAGTTTTAAAAAACCAGCTCCTAATGAACTGTTGTAAGCTCTGGTATAATATAAAAATATATTAAATATGAAATACAATAGCTATATCTTTTAATACGTGTATAGTTCATTTCTACGTTAATTTTAACAAATTTCATCAATTTTATTTAGCAAACAATCACCGATTTGTTACTTCCCTGTGGCAAGAAAATCTTCGAGTGCAAAGAGTTAATAAAATCGTTAATAAATGTATTATCAGTGCTTGTGGTATTGGCATCGCTATTAGTACTTATTCATACATAAAGCTCAGAGATAGTCAAGTAAACCTGAAGGTTCAAGGAGAAGTTAGGGTCTGGAAGTGGAAGATGGAGGAGAACTAGTTTCGCCTTCGCTGATAGTCAGCCAATCACGATTGAGTAAGGCTGCCGCACTTACTCTTCTATGAACAACGATTAGGCGACAATCGATCCTCGCGCGAGCATTTGGTAACAGATGAGCCATGTGCCGATATTCGAGGCGCAGAAACAGTGGCTGTCGATCTCTATACTGACATGTCTTTTTTCATTTCTGTTAGAATTTTTTGGCCTTTACAAGCAACTTTATAAAGCACAGAAAACTATTTTTATTATTTAGGAATAACAACAAGATATTTACCTTCCACTTTTCTAATTTTAAAAAGTATTGATACATTTTCTGAGGTTTCCTTTAGAATAACAGTTTACTGTATTTGAATCGTTTGGAAATTAATATCCTACGTGTTATTAAATGTTTGTCTTACGAGCTTATTCAGGTAGAAAGACAAAGGGTCCAGATAATCTTTGCTCTTTACATGTTAAGGTGGACAGAGTTGATAGAACACCCTGTATACCGAGACCAATGCCATTCAGCAGGCCTTCAGACGGGCAAGGGCGCCCGCCGCTGCCCGCGGGCAGAGCTGAGGGCGAAGTCGCGGGCTAGTGGTGTCACATAGATTAAGAGGAGTGTGGGAAAGACGCTTGTGTTACATATTTTCGAAATATAATTCTCTTTCTTAAGACGGGCGATGGTTACTATTTACATACATACACGCACCGCTGCCAGAGAATGTGTGGCTTTTTGCCTGCTGATTTATTTACGCCCGGGGAGCTTCATACGTTGCTCGTACGGGCAATGACTGAACGGCACTGATCTATATACACCAACACTTCCCCTCCAGCTGAGGCAGTCAATGATGGAATAGTAGGGATGGCGCGCCCACTTGTTTTCTGCTCATTTGCGCAGGCATGCGCGTTAGAACCTTCAGACTTGCTTGGTCGACCTAAGCTTCTTAAGAAAAAATTCTATTTTATACTTTCGAGTTATTTTCACATGTGAAATTACACTCTACCCGATTGTACCACTTGTCCCATCTTGTATATACAATTAGTATTGAAATTATTTAAAATGGCAAGAATAAGCATCAATTTGTTTACTTAAATCGTAATGATAATTTTAATTTTTTCGTAGTTTTGTATGTTTTACGCCATTTTTCATAAGAGTAGACAGGTACCTTTGTTTACCTTGCACAGAAGTTTAACATAAACAATATTAGATAAGGTATTCACGAATTAACTGATATTTTGGAATTTATTGCTCGCCGTTTTCTTAAATATTTTATAGTTTTCAAATTTCCTCGCGAATATCGGTATACCCTGCACAATAGTAATACTAATTCAAATGTCGAACAATACAG
The DNA here is from genome assembly GCF_001263275.1 of Habropoda laboriosa. Taxonomy (NCBI): domain Eukaryota; kingdom Metazoa; phylum Arthropoda; class Insecta; order Hymenoptera; family Apidae; genus Habropoda; species Habropoda laboriosa. Next base: position 67,024 of record NW_017100667.1, on the reverse strand, counting down.
CATAATCCATAATGTATACAGATCAATAAACACTTTCAGAGTCTAAAACAGTGGAAATATTAAATTAATTTACGATCCTCTTACTTCTGTCACTAAACTTTTTTTTTTTTTAACGAGGACAAAGAACCGTCTGCCTGAGGAATTTAAGCGACTGACGAAACTCCGAATGTTAATTTCCATTTTGATCAATGATGAAGTTAATAATTCGGTTCAAATTAATCGAGCAGGTTCGCGGCGAGTCGCATGGGATATTTACGAATTCCGAATATGAATACCTAGGATTATGCCTAAACGGCGTAAATTACTAATGTCACTACATTGCCGTTTTCATTGGCGTCATTTATCTGCACGGTACAGTATCGTATCGATTATTGGATGGATTTTCCGAAATAGCTTTTCAATAACAATTCGAGCAAAGCGATCTATCTTCGCTGAAATTAAAATGTGATACCTGAATAGGTATCGACATTTCGAAATTTAAATACTAGCAGTTCATGTTCTTATAGTTCTAATAACATTTCCCTACTTAACGATTATCGCAGCCACTCCATTAATTTTTTCAGTCCTCGACTCGCGGACTCCTTGTGCACTCAAAAGCGCACAAATCTTCGAAGTCTTGGCCTTTGTTATGAGGCATATTATTTGTTTAAGATGCCTCATGCGAACCTTGGCTGGAACGCGTCATGGATCATCAGTGATGCGTGCCTATGACACCCTTACAGAAGTTCAACTCTTTCGATACTACGCGTGACTATAGTCACCCATCGTTTGACGCTCGCTGTGTCCTACCGGTGACTATAGTCACCCATTGATATTTTGCATCGGTTTACAACTTTAGTCGAACACAGTACCGGTGTTTTATCTCTATGGTTACCGATTTCTCCTGTTTGAAGCATATTCGCGAACAACATAGCCGTATCGAAAGGGTTAATAAAAGGACCCCCGAAAGGACCCCGACAACCTATTCTATTTTTCGATTCTGGAGAGAAAAGATAAACATTTCGCACCTGACGCGCAGCTGAAGTTTCGAGGTACTTCGTGTCATCTAGATATTAAGTGTGTATTAAAAATAAACATATCTAAGTTAGTGGTTGTGACAAGTACAAGTCCGAGGACTAATTCATTTCTCCACATCATAACACCTTCGAAAGTTTCTAGCTATTGAAGTACCGCAGGTGGCTTTTGTCTCTGGCACGCTAGTCGACACCAAAGTTGCCGGGAAGTTGAAGCGCGTGGACTTCGTGATATACTACATGTTACTGGGGAGAAATGACCTGCAGACTCTCGGGTTTTTGGCTACATTGCCTACCCTGAACATAGGGAGTGGAAGTAGGCATTTAAAAAGCTCGCGCCCAACGCGAGCGCACAGTTAGGAAACAGTTCAAGAGCTTAAGCGTTCGTTTGTCAGTCACAGCGCAGCGTAACTTTGTCTATCACACTATCGAAGTCCCGTATTCTAGTAAATAAGTAAATTAATAAATTGTTACTAAATTCGTAACACCATGGAAACCTTCGCAAACAATAACAGCAGGCTTTCAGGCGGGCAAGGGCACCCGTCGATGCCCGCGGGCAGAGATGAGGGCGAAGTTTAAGGTACTGAAAAGTAAGAATTTTTAGAAACTTACTTTTCAGCCGCTCCGCGTCGCCCAAAATTGAATTTTAATTACGCCATTTCATCGACGGAGTTAACATTTCTTCTTATTGTTAAGTCATAATAATTTGATAGCTTTCTATAAGGATATATGTTAACTTACCTTTACCTCCAAGTTTCCATTTTTATATTCCAAAGCCTAGTAACCATTTCCTTTTCAACATGACTAACACATTCACTTTTCACACTTGAAAGTCGTAACCATAAGGATTCAAAACTAAAATTGCCATGCACGTTTTTGAGTCTCCGTCGCTGATGTAACTGGTGTACACTATAAAATCTGCTGTAGCCTTATTAATACTTCGAATTTCAGTTTACAACTTCACGGGCATATTTTTCAGACGTATTACTGTTGATTTTTCGACTTGTTACACGAGTCTCCCTCCTTAATACGCTGTAATACGAGAAATGACTGAACAGCACTGGTCTAAACTGTTTGCCCACACCGCAGCTTCCCCTCAAGCGGCGGCAGTGTAAGACCGAAGACTAGTGAGGATAGCCTGACTGCTTATTTTCCCCTTATTTGGTCCAAATTTGTTTTGCCGATCGGTACGTAGGTAAGTAAAAAAGCAATAATGAAAGCAAGGAAGCTGGCTTACCTCTCGATTGAGCGGTTTCGCTAACGTGATGACACCGGTGCGTGGATTGACAACGAAATGGTCTGTGAGCTGTATACCATACTTCACAGGCGATCCTTCGGGATCGTGACCCTTAAGGGCGAACACCTCGGTACCAACTTTGGTTGATTCGGAAAGTGGAAGACCCGCTGGATATCCTCCTGCCTCGAGAATGGGTGGTTCGTTTACGTTATTGGCACCTGAAACAACAGTGAAATCATCCTGTTTTCAAGAGTTCTTTGATAGCTCAAATGTTCATTACGACATTCTTTATGGTAATTTACACTTTTTCAAAACTAACACATCTATAGATATATAAGATAAACACAGTCGACTTTACACAAGCTCCGATGGAAAATCCGCTATTACCTATTACACAGGGTGTCTCATAAATGCATGTCAATACTTCAGGTGGTAAATTTACACATTACAACCGGTAAAAAATGTCACATGGACATATGTCCTATATACCTTAGCTCTCGAGTTATACAGTGTGTCCGGTTTATGTCAGAACGCGGAAGTATCACGAAAACTACAAATGACACAAAAAACTATTTCAGACGAAAGTTGTAGGGTATAAAGGACGACATATTGTTCTGATATTTTTTTGATTTTGCAACGTCCTTGAAAAACCCTGTAAACGTCGTGTTTAAGTTTTTAAATGGGAACGTATATTTTTGATGCCCAAAGTTTCATCTGCTTCATATCGATATGTTGAGGCACAAGGTGAGCACTTCCAACATTTTCTTTAATCATACATACCCCGAAAACTAAGGTACATATATCGGACATATATCTATATGACATATTTTACTTGTTTCAGCGTGTAGACTTACCACCTGAAGTATTGACATGCATTTATGAAACACCCTGTATTTATACAATAGCGTACAATATTTATTTGGTTGCATCTTTGTAACAAAACATTTATCGCAGAACTTTATGCGACCCTTTTTCCTTATTTCTATGTAAAGAATAAACCAACGCAATTTTTCAGGAAAAAACCTGGAACACCCTGTACACTTCTGATAGTGAAATAAAAATTCGTACTCGTCTCTGAGACTAATGGTTTGTAGTTAAAGGGTTAAATCACATTTCTTCGTATTCTTTGTACTACGAGATTCCAGGCTAAACGATTTTGTAACGACTGTTTAAGTTCGTTCCATATTTAGTACGGTGTAATAATAAATATGCAAGGAAACGTTATTTAATACAAGGTGTAAATTTGATGAATTTTCACAATTTAGAAAAACGGAAGGGAAAAATTGAGAGAAAATATTAACGAGCCGAGTGCGTTTTAATTAATCCAAACTAGAATGACATTGGGAATGCGATGCACTCGAGGCTGTTGTAAACGCGCCGGGACGCGACGATTGGAAATTCATAAAAGCATCGATGCGTCAAGGAGTAACGGAACATCATCGGCATTAATTAAGGCGTCACATCTCGTTGGGACGTCGATCGCTCTACGTCGGACTGCAGACGCCGCGTATCGATTCCAGTGATTAACAGCGCGTATAACGAAACAGATTATGATTGATGCGTGCCCCAGTATTGACATCGATTTTTTCTTAACGATATCTCCTCAGTCTTGTCGATGATCAATTTCATTTGAGAAATACCCAGATTATTAACTCCGCGTTCCTTTTCTGTAAACATTCGATCAACGATTTCTCACGTTCGATGTTGCAAAACAGTTTTTGAATAATGGAATTAGAACGATCTTGCACCTTATTCCGCCGAATGGTCGAATTAATGCAGGATTGTAAGCATTTTGCCTTCGTCCATAGTCAACGATCCGTAATAAACGAGAACAAGGGGTTCGACTGGGATACAAACCAGACCTTTTTTCCGGCCAGGCCTCGATCAGGCGCGAGGTAGATCGACGTGTTGGCCGTTACGGGAAATATGTACACGGGAATAACGTTCGAGCGTAGGTACGAAGAAAGGAAGGGGAGAAAAAGTTTTCAGGAGTTGATGGAAAAAGCGTAGGGAAAAAGGGCAGCGTGGAATGAGAAATTGTGTGACGTGGAACTCGAGTGAAGATAGTTTGGTGTGGAACTCGGGTGAAGGCAGGGTGGAATGAGAATTGGTGTAGCGTGAAACTCGAGTGTAGACAGTGTGGAATGAAAATTAGTGTGGTATGGAACTCGAGTGAAGACAGTGTGGAATGAGAATTGGTGTAGCGTGAAACTCGAGTGAAAACAGTGTGGAATGAAACTTGGTATGGCGTGGAACTCGAGTGAAAACAGTGTGGAATGAAAATTGTGCGAAGTGGCACTCGTAAGATTTAAAATAAAATCATAGTTAAACGCACTTTTGTAATCTCGAGAATCTGTCATAATAAGTCCTCTGAGTTACCGGAAATCTAAAATCTAGATTCTCTCTTATTAACGAGCAATTTAAGTGAAGAAAATAAAAATAAAAAAACTGTGAAAGCTTTAAATGTTAGAAATTGTATGTAAGTTATAAATTTAACCCATAATGGAAGAGTATTTCAGAATTTCTGCCAGAGTGTGTGGAGTATTTTATATTCATTTATGAATAAAATAAATTGTAACTACTTTCTTCTGAATTATATTATTACATATTTTATTATGAAGTTGAAAGGCAAGAATAAAGGCACTTTACAGGATCTTCTTTTACTTTGTAAGTGTAACCACGAAAGTTTGTCATTTACTGTAACTTTTAACAAAGTTTTCGTCAGATATTTTCATACAATTTTACGAAAGTTCGAAAATTCTCAACGTTCAGTTAATGTACTCGTTAATTTAACGTTAGTTACGTATATATATATGCTTGAATATTTCAGTTTTCACGAAAATTGAACATAATTTTCCAGACTTTTATTGAGACAACGTTTTCCCAATGAAAACGAGTATTCTCGTAATGTTCAGTAGTTTAATAACGCAAATATATCAATATTAGTTATTGTAACTAAAAAGATATCCAAAAGGAACTTTTGCATCCAAAAACAATTGGATAAAAATAAACTTGTACTGCTAATAAGAACAGTGAAATGAATAAAATTTCACTGATTATGAACAAACAGAATTGCATGTTTTTACAATAGTTAAAACCGAAAGATTGAACACAAGAAAATCTTTCACGTGTTTCGAAACAGTTTTCATTATAAGGCTTATTACAAAGGAATGAATCTCGAACCGGGTCTAGATTCTCCGGAGCTGCCAATTCGTTGGGAACGAGACAGAATTGTAAGTCCGAAAAGTCATAAAACTATTAGAAAGTTAGCAAAGCAGCTTCGTCATCGCGGTATTGGCAGAAGATTCGAAACCTGGCCACACTATACCGGACCATTAGGTATATACATCAAAAGACACATCAAGGTTTAATGTCGGAGGCGGTTGCCTCCTCGAGAACGCATTTCATTGAACTTTCGTTGATCTCTGTTGATTTTTCCCACCCTTTTCTCCTTCTTTCTTTTCGCGCCAGATTCCCGTGAAACAACAACAAACTGCTATTGTGTGTATGGCATCTGTGACTTTTCTACGTTTACTTCTGCTCACTGCCAGGGAACAACGAATATCGAGAGTCAACAATAATGGTTAAAGCGTAACGCACTTAGGTTTCTTGGATTTCATTTCTTGCCAATCCTGAAGAATTCAAGTCGGTTTCTCACAATTTTTTCTAGTACTGATTCTGCAAGACTCGCTGTGTTACTCGTTCGCGGAATAGAAACATTATTGTGCCATAGCATAAAGTGGTTATTTTATGATGTTGCATGTAAGATACAATAATAGATCATTGTGTCTAATGCGTCCATGGTACTTCAGCTTCTCTCTTAGCTGGTAATTAAACCGCGTGTGCAGTCTCTCAGCTCTGTTGGTCAGGACGTGGAAACGAGACTGGATCGTCATATATACAGGGTGTCCCAGTTTTTTTGGATCAAACTTTGTCAGTGTGTTCTATGGGTATAAGTAAGAGAAAAATGTTATATAAACACAAGCCGTTTGAAGTTTTATTAAAAAGTTATAACAAAAATACCAGGACTAGTGGTTATTATGATACAAAATAGGAACAGTTCAGCGATATGTACATCTAGTTTGTTTATGTGAGCTGTGAAATGTAAGTTCTACCAGTGCCATTGTTGTCTTGTATCATAGTAACATCAAGTTCGTTTCCATTCCCTTCGTATTTCGTGATTTTATTATAAATTTTCAACGAAGCTTCAAACAACCTATGTTTATATAACATTTCTCTCTTACTTATACCCATAGAGGATACTGATAAAATTTGATCGGAGAAAACTGAGACACCCTGTATATTCGTGCATACAATCAACTATTTTTTTTTGTGCACCATTAAAAAATTTCGAGTATACTTTTTGAATATTAATATTTCATTTTTACGTTAATATATTAAGTTGTCACTCTGGTCAAATATTGATAGTGATGCACCGCAGCACCGTTCAGTTACTGCCCGTACGGGCAGAGCATTGTAAATCGGCGGGCAATAAGTCACACTTTCTCGGGCATCGGTACGTGTACTTAAATACGTATGTATGCATGTATATATGTATGTATATAGGTAGTAACCATCGCCCGTATTAAGAAGGGCCTATACCCCTATTACAAGCGTTCCCCCCCCCCTTCGCTTTAATGTATGTGACATCACTAGCCCGCGACTGCCCTCAGCTCTGCCCGTGGGCATCGGCGGGTGCCCTTGCCCGCCTGAAAACCTACTGAACGGCACTGATTGCAGTATGTTTCGTAGGTCTCTTTTTTTAAAGTTATCTATATAGGTGATATTTAATTTTATAAATGGAACCCTATAATTTTTTTTTGCCTATCTTTTAGCAGACAAAAAGACAAATACGACAAACACCGCAGCATACTTTTTTAAAAAATAAAGTAATCAATGTATAACTATTTCATCGAAAATTAAAATTTTATTTTTACACCTGATATAGTTAATTGTACTGTAAATTTGTTACTTCTGTTTCTGACTAAAATTTCAGCGAAATATCGATTACTCAAAATTATTGGACCTTATCTTTTATCGTGTTCTGCACTACCTGCTTATAGTTTATAGTACAGCACTGAAACAATCTGTACTCCATAAATATTATATTACTGTTACACCATGTAATATGTAGCATCCATTATTGGCATCGTTTTTGTATCGTTATACTTGTTACTGAACGTACGTGAGTTATTAATGCACCTTCAACCTATAAATATTAAAATTGCATTTATAAGCTACGACACAATCTTTGATATAATATTTGGCGCTCGGGGAACGTGCATTAAAATGTAACGCGAAACAGAAAGCACAGCGGATAGCGTAAAAAGCGATAGAACGGTTTGGAATCATTCTTTCTCGTTCTACCGTTTCCATAATTGATATCTGAAGCAGGAAGCCTAAGAATCAAATGGAATTATTGATGTTCAAGTATTGGCTCCGCAATGGCTTACTTCGTCAAAATAATTCGAAGGCTCGAATTTTGAAAAAAGATGAAATGCGTAACCAGGAATGGAGAAAAATAATTCTTTATATTATGATAATTTTACACGTGCTACCTATTTGACATTTTAAATTGCAAATTAGGTTGTAATTGCTATTACTTATTTATGAAATTGTAAATTATAAAATAGTAACACACAAACAAGGAATATAAATACGAGTATAATTGTTTCTCTTCATAACAATTGGGGCTATGAAATATTTGAAAATCACCATAAGAGAATACAAAACGCACGTTACTTTCAAACTATGCACAATTTTTAAATTTCTAATGAAAATGCTTTAACATTTAAAGAGAAGCAAAATATCATTCGTCTGGGAACATACTTAATTTCGAGGTTCGAAGTCAAAGGACGCGTAAAATTCATTTTCTCATGCGCTAATTTGTTCTGAGAGGATCTAATATCCTTGCGTTGTTGTTTCTTCCCCCCCCCCCCCCTGGACAGCTTGATCTCTAAATACTTTATAGTTAAAAATTCCAATGAAAATTTAATTACCCCTATCCTTTGATGCATTTCTGTAGCAGCTAACCAGAGAAACGAGTGGTAGAAAAAAGTAAAAAGTTCAAGCCAAACGAATGGCGGAGTTTTTGGAGAAAGGAAGAAGAATAGAAGCACAGTGACCATTATTAAATATGAAAGATTGTTAGTTGACAGGGTGAATTTTGGTACTTGTTATCAAGAAACTACAGCTTCTTGTAATATATTCCATAATGAACAAAAACTTGTATTATTATATTTTATAATTGCTTTAAGAAATTTTAATTATGCAGTAAAAAAAAAATACATTTGAAAGATTTGTATTAGACAGTTCTAGTTTCTTAGCCATGTTGAATGTTCGAATGAAAATATATAAATTAAATTAATAATAGACTATGTATAGTAACCGCATGTATTTTACATTTTTGTTATAATTTTTTAAGAAAACTTCAAACGACCTATGTTTATGCAACATTTTCTTTTTATTTATACCTATAGAACATACTGACGAAATTTGGTGGGAAAAAATTGGGACATCCTGTGCAACAGTAAGTATCTGAAATTAGCCTGCAACACTGGATAATGTTTAAGGGATTCGAAGTGTTAAATAAAGATAAAACAGTGTCTATCTTCACATGCGAACAGAGAAAAGTATTGTGAAATAGTCGAGTTGACATACTTGTAAAATTATTTACTAGGTACAAATTTTGCAATTCTACACCATTCTCTTGTAAAGTTCAATTGAAATAGTGTTACTGTTTTGTATTACATTGTATTTGTGCACTACCAGCACGTCCTTGTCAAGATGTGTCCAAGGTTTTTCCAATTTCTCCAACTTCCACTTTCGAGAACTTTCCACCTTTTGTCTCTTGATATTTTCTAAGCCTTTTTTTGAGTTTACAGAGTCCTGGACGCACATGTGGTGACCAGGCTCGTGCGAGTTCCAGCGGACGCATTGTCTTTGCTAGGACTTTCTATTCTTCTACCTTTTCTGCTTCTATTTCCTTCCTCCTTCTTTTAGCTACATACAGAGTGTTCGGTAGCAATTGAGAGAAAATATAAGGGGTGATTCAGCAACCAAAATAAAACGAAACTCGAGAACAACAAAATTGCGTTTGAGACTTTGCTTTTCAACGCTGGAATGTTAATGGTGGAAGCTTTGGAAGGACAGAACTTGAAGAGCTACCGAACGCAATGAGCGAAGTTTTGGTGTGTATAATATTAGTTCTGGTCTGGTAGAATCACTGAAATTTAACTTATTCCGTATTAATGTACTTTTCTAATAGTACAGGTTTAATTTATGTCCCTATGATTTGTACGAGGTAAGTTGTTATCCATTTGTCGTTGGTTTTCGGGATCACTGTACTTCCATGCCTTAACGTGCCCTATATGCGTTGGTGTACGGAGGTTTGCTCGGCCACAGGGATATCTTTAATTGTTAATAACTAAAAACCGAAGCCCCGAACGCAATTTTGTCATTTTAGATTTTCGTTTTATTTCGACTTGTAGAATCATCCTTTAAATTTTTACCAATTGTCGCCGAGCACTTAGGTCATTATTGGTGATGAATCATGGGTCTACGGCTGTGACTGAGATAAACGCCCTGCATTTTCAGTGGAAAACACGAGAAGAACCAAAGTTAAAAGCGACGTGAAGACAGTGCACATTGTTTTTTATCACCACTAAGGTATCTTTCACCATGAGAACGCTCCACAAGGTCAGACGTTGAACAAAGACTGTTATCTGGAAGTTTTGAGGAGACTGACAATGGGAGATACAGTGAGAAGAAAACTGTCGCATCTTTGGGAATGTGGCGACTGCTTCACCACGATAACATGCCAGTATCGGCTTCTAAAATCATCGTTTAAATTTTCTGTTAACTGCTGCCGAATACCTTCGCAACTGCATAGTTGTATATTCTTGCGCCACGTCTGTCATAGTTATTTATATCTTTCGTTGCGTTTAAACATAAATTGAACGTGACCCCAAGCTTTGTCTCATTTACCTCGTTCTCCACATGCTTTAATTTCCTTGCATTAGAAAACAGAGATCAAACGCGCAACTGCAGCCACTTTTAGTTCCAACATTTGTAACCGAATAACTTCGCTATTTCCGTCGTTAAATAGCTAAGATATTAGATAATTGTTTTCAAAGCAATCTGCTGGAAAATTTAATACAGCTTGGTCAACAATCAGATACCTCGATAAGAAATAAGATTTCATGAGTGCTCCCATCCGAGAAATCTTGAGTTACGAGCGTATCCGTCAGCGTCCGGAAATTGAATTCGTTCGAAGTGGAAGTATAAAAATAAATCTTGAACGCGGGAATTCCGTGAACGGCCTCTAACCAGACAAAGGAACGCGGTTTAAAAGGCACGATGAAGTAAGTTACAAGGGAAAAAAGCCATTAGGAACTGATTCTGTCTGGCAGTGAAAGGCTTTCAACGATTCGCGAAAAGATGGAAAATGCAGGAAGAGAGAGAGAGAGAGAGGCTGAATCAAAGGGAAACGACCGACTGTTTGACGGGAAAAGGAGAATCATTAGCTTCGACGGTGTCATGTCAAATGTGTTGTCGAGAATTTTTCTGTGCCGCGGCGACGTGCGTCGATGAAGAGTGGAAACGCGACGCGTGCCTCGAGGAGAGGCCGGAAAATTGTTCAATTGACTTGGATAATGCGACGGTCAGCCAGCTGAATACGGCATAATAGCATTGAAATTTCATCGATACGCGAAGAATCGAGAACGACAGGCCCGGTTTTATCGCATTTGCTCTCTGCACAAGCTATAAAGTGAAAACAATTTTCGCGATGTGAAGAATTAACGGGCTTCCTCGAACTGACAAGAGTTTATCACGGTTGGGGTACGTCGATTTTCTATGAACATCGGGAATTCCATGCGGATTTAACGTACAATAGGATGAAAGGGAATTTGAAACACGCGTACCGAATACAAACGCGACAGCCGCGTGAGATAGTAACCGATCAGAAATTGACGTCCTCCTGTCAGGTTCATTGTCCGTTTTGAAATTTCTAGTTTGCTTTTAAACGCTCGACAAGCACAGCGTTCTGTACTCAAGATAGCCGAAGTCCCAGATTTTATTGATATCTGAAGCATTAAAGTGTTTTCAACGAAACGATAAAATATCGTGCAATGCGTCTACAATTCCAACGAAAACGATGCCGCGTTTAACCCTTCTCGCTACGGCAGATTTTAATGTGTAACGTGGACATATTCCGTTTATTAAATTGAGATGGAAATGCGTGAAGGACAAAATTAAGCATTAAATTAAGGTGGAAGTGCACCAAAAGGCTCCAACAGTATAGTGTTAGCGAATTTTCAAAACGCCTACGCTCGAGATACTTACAACTTTTCAAGTAGATGAAATTGCAACTAGAATGGTATTTGTATTTACTAACTCTTTTCAATAAAGATACACCATTTCTCCCTACGTCTTTTTACTTAAATTTCACAATTACGGTATAAGACTATTGTACAATATTCCTCGACATTTCATTCCACGCGGAACGAACTACTTTTCTTCGTTTATGCAAATCTTATTGCAAAATTTACGAACCGAGGAAGGGCTTAACATTATCACAATTCGACGTAAATTATGCTAGAATCAAATATATGTAATTGTACACGGACGACTGAACGTTACTCATGTTTAACTGAATAATAACATGGTCCTACGCTGTGAAACAAATATGTACTTTATCTGGTGATCACGTGAACAGCACCGTGCCAATTTCAGAAATGAATTATTAATCGATTCTTTGCACCGTTCAATATGTTTCGCAACGAGTGAACCGAAAGTAGTAATTATAATTTCGAGTCGTTAAACATTTACAGGGCAACTGCATGTCGAGCATCGTTGATAAAAACCTCGAACCATAGAATACATACATACAGAGCATTGCAATTTACACAAAAATTTCCAGAAAAACGTCAGCGACTTTGAGAATTTTTTATCATTCGAATCAATTGATACGAGATAAATTGATAAAAGAAGAATTGAGATAAACTTCAAATCTATAAAAAATTAGCAGCAGATTTAATATTGTTGAAAAGTGGGAGGTGATTCCAAACTTTTGGCCGGTAGTGCATGTAGTATTTACTTAGAGAGTTTTCAATAGAAAAATAATCTTTAACGTATGTATACATTGTGTAATTAGATACACTAGAAAGATAAGAAATTTTTTCGGAACTATTACATTTATTACAAATATTGGTAAAAAAGAAAAAAGTGGAAAAATACATTCAAGTTTTGTCAAAATTGTCAGTTTACTGGTAAAACACGTTCAATCAATATGTATTGTTTTGCAGAAACTAAATTTGAAGTTTTTGCGTTACATGACAGATCTAGAATAAATGACTCAATCTAGTACAAAACTCCTTTATTTATTATACCATAACTTAATGTGTTACCAGTATGTAAAGGGGTAGTTTTTATGTTTTCTTACCATAAAGTAAAATCTAGTATTTTTCATCCTAGAAATTCTTTCCATCTTTTTGACGAAGCCATTATGCCGTCGCTATAAAAATTTCTTCCGTTTCTCATTAAAATATTTTTCAATGTTATCTTATAGAGCCGACATCGTCAAATTTTTTTCTAGCTAAAAAATATTGTAATGCACGAAACAGATGGTAATCTGATGGCGCAATGTCCGGAGAATGTAGTGAGTGTGATAAAATTTCCTAGCCGAATTCGTGTAATTCTTTTTGCACGTTTTGTGCCACATGCGGTCTGGCATTATCGTGATGAAAAATCACTTTGTTCCGATTTAATGGTCCCGGACGTTTCACTGCTGTTGCTTCTCGCAACTTTTCTAACTGAGCAGAGTACACGTCGGAATTAACGGTCCGATTTCTCAAAAGTAAATCGAAATATAAAACATCGTGAAGAGTATAAACGCATCGCGGCTTCACACCTTATTACATTTTTTTTCACACTTTCTATATTTCTGCAATATTTTTTACAATAATTCTTCAAGCATTAAGACACTTCGGTATTTCAGCTGTATAATACATTTCCCATCACGAGTAAAATCCCACATTTTGCGACTTGAAGCCTTCTTGAAAGAACCAGCAGGCAATGGTCAGACTATGTACACTTTCGGTTCATACACTTTCCACACACTCGTTCGTCTACAGCTCAAACGACCGCGCAGAGAGCACGATATTGCATAAAACGGAAGACCGTGCATATATTCTTAAACACGCCGGTCGCAGCGATGCAGATATACACGCATTTGTGCGCTGATATATCGCAGGAGCTTTTAAGAAAATTGCATTAACAAGTCTAAAATAATTTCGCGGCCGACATCGTCGATACGACGGGGGAAAGAATTCGTCTCTATATTTTTCCATGAGCTTTCGTTTCACCCTTGTTTCCCTTGTCGCCCCCTTTTGCCTCCCTTCCTTTCACACCCGACTCTCGTTGGAGCACTTTCTCTGATGACGAAGACGACGCGAACATGTCTTCGGAAATCCGATTCCTTTTGCTGGATAGCTCACAGGAAACCATTATGCTTTTTTCAGGTTTCGGTTCACCGTGTGACGGGATTCGAAGATACTTGTGTAATTCGTGACGCAGCTACGATCTCTGTGTTACCATGGAAATTCCGAATTTTTCTTTTTATCTTTTTGTTTTCGTCTTTTAAGCTGCAATCGCTCTGTGGCATTTCAGCTCAGGGGTGTGTCGTTCTATGCACCACGTAAGGGATGTGAAGCAAGTCACCAATGAGAATTTCCTTTCTATAGGTATAGCAGCAAGCTAGCCTACTTTTCCTTCAAAATAAGAATAACTTCGTTTTGCTCTCTCCCCCCTCGAGGGGTCGGGCGGGCACGCCCCAAGTATTGTGTGGGGCGGGGGACCCGGCAGCCCATTGCACGCGGCCCGCGGTGTGGGCGTCGCCGGCGTGGTCCCGGCGACGCCTCGGAGGAGGTGAGGGGGTCCAGTTGACCCCCTCCGAGATGGCGCCCCTCCCATCGTGAACATCTTGAGGGAGGGGCCAGGCGTGGGGTGGGTCCGGTGGCGTTCGTTTCGAGATCCCGGGCCCACCCCGCAGCGCCGAGGAAGGACCACCGTGGGAGTTTTAGCCGGTACGAGTGCGGCACTACTCCGCCTCCCTTCCCAGGGGGCGGGGTGTCCATGAGGATTTCTCCCACGCAAAAAAAAGGCCTTAACTTGATTGGGAGTCTTGGCCTCCCACCTAAAACTCACCCCCGTCAAGGGACCCAAATGGACAGACGAGAACGTATAAAAGGACTAGGTTGTGACAAATGGGTGACAAATAGAATTGTGAACTAAAAATTGTGATAAAGGAATCTTATGAACTCGAACTCTTGTACGAACCATTCACGAAACTTTGCAACTTAGGACATTGGACTCGCACATATTTAACCGTTAAGAATTTGTTTATATATATTACTGTTACCTAAAAAACTGTGTTGCAAAGAAAGAATTATTTGCTATCTAATCGGCTTCACGAATATTGTGGGAGCCAATAATAGGAAAGATTGCAAATCGGAGATCTTCTTTGAAATTTTTTAGAACTAACGTAGAAATAAACTGTGCGATTTTATTTAAATATTCAATGCATTCTCTATTTCACTATGGTGAACAAATTCATGGAGGCCCATAGATCTGCTCTCTGTCTTGATTCATTATTTACCAAGTGACAATTAATGTCGCTTCTTAGTCGCCACTCGACTGCGAAGGATTAAATTCAGAATGTCCTTCGAAAACGTACCGCTAGATTGTCAAATATATCTCAAGTAGCTACTCCGAGGCCTCTGTATTAATGGTTCCCATAAAGCAGGAAAAATAATACTTTTAATGGAAATGCTAATGACTTTAAGTGTTCACATCGACAAACACTGAAATTATACGAAAGTTCTGGTTGGAAGAAAAGAAGGGGGAGAAGGGTGCCGCAGACAAACGTGCGCCTGGGGACTCCGTTAGAATCAGGTGGTAAAAAACGACCAGCATAGTAAGAGACAGAAGGAGAGAGAGAGAGAGAGAGAGAGAGAGAGAGGGGTGAATGGGAGCTTCAGGGTAAATCCCAGCAGTAGGTATATAGGATTTGAATGGCAAATGGGTAATTAATTTGTAAATATGATCATGGGATGTCCGGGCTTTCCGCTATAATCATTACTCCACAAACCGGCACACGAACGGTGAAAAGTGATTTTGCCAAATTGATATTGTTTTAACGGGAAACTCGCGGATATGTACGATAGAGTTCGAATGAAATGCCATCTGTGTATGCATTCATTTTGATACAACGACAAATCAATCATAATACAAACACCGAAATTCGTTTCGATTCTGTTACATACGATTAGTTATTCTAACGACCAAAGAGCAATAAGTACAGTCGATGGAACAAATATAGCGCGCTCGTAAATTAAAGTATCAAGTGGCGCACAGCTTGAACAGCCCTCCACATAATTAACGCAACGAGTGTTCCGAAAGGTTTTGTAAGATATGAATAAAATAGTTTCCCAAACGTAAATTGAGTGGACCTTCAAATTCTAAATAAATCGGGTGCAATATGCGAGGTCGTTCATTTATGCAGTGATATTGCTTCAACCCTTTCGCTTCTAGCGCCGACTATAGGCGGCATCGGTGTAAAAGCCTGTGAATCCTAGCGTTGATTGTAGTTATTGGAAAAATATTTAGACCGCTGATTTCCATTATTATTAGCATGTTCTCATAGTCTTAAGCATTTTCGTGTTCCGCATGTCCTGCGATTTGTTTTTGTTTTTCTCTTTGTCCGAGACCCAGTCCGTTACTTCTGTTAATCTGTTACTTCTCTCAGTCGACTTTGAACAGGGACTTTAAAAATCCAACACTCGTTTCACAAAACAAATCTTCATTTCTTATAAGCAGGTACACGCTTCTCAGGGGTGACTCGCGGAGTTACAAGTTTTTCGGGGTTTTCCTTACTTCTGTCTCTACTTCAGAGAATGATCTGCGGCGTGAAAGTGTTTTGCTATTTATGATATGAGGGGTGGTTAAAATTCGTAGAGGAGGGAGGTCTGAGTCAGGGTTCGAAGATGAGTCGAGGATCGGCGTTCGAGGATGAGTAAAAGATCGGAGTTCGAGGATCAGTAAGGATCAGGGTTCGCAGGTGAGTAAAACAATAGCAAGGGGGAAAGACTATTGGAGACATCTTAGGACATGTGTTTATCCTAACAGTACGATCGCTACTGCTTTTTCAGGCGATCCCTATTACATTCATACAGTGCCCCACCACAGGATCGTTGCTCAAGTAGACGTGGCTTACTACTCGACATCGCTCCGTGCTCGAGTTTGTCTGACCACTTCACACAGAGCTACTTCGAGATCGTTGCTGGCTTATAGAAGGTAAGTAAGTACTCTTGAATGTCCTGCATGAATTTTTCATTTTTAAATGAGGCCATAAATGACCATTCTCTACTATCCTTGTTTCACCAAGTTTAAACGCTTTTTTAAACCAAGAACCATTAGTATTAGCATTTATTTGTTATTACATACTATTTGTTATTCAACGTATTATTTAATTTCTTTTGTTCCTTGTAACTGAACTTTGCATAATGACTATAAACAGCGCCTTCCTTTTAAATTTGCGCACGGAATTGTGTACTTAGGGATTATTTGCTGAAATAACAATGGATGAAAAACGAAATTAAGAGTAACGCATCTGAAAAATCGTTAATTGTGAGATATTTGCAAAAAATAATTAAAAGTGAGCTATTATCGCTAAAATTGAAATTATACTACTGAACAAGAACAATGTCACAACTTCGAGATCGGCTCTGGAGTAAGGGAAATTCGTTGCGAAATACCAAGTAATAATTTCTACAATAAAAATGAGTATCATTTGTATGAATACGGCCAGCAAACCTAATTGATGGTTAAAGAGGACTCGTCAATGGACGAGTTCTCATCATGCTTTAAGAGGTGCAGAAAACAGTACCCAAGTCAGCAAATTAGCTCATAAAAATTTATTCCGATTGCTAATAAAATAAAATAAAATAAAATTTGTATGACTGAAATGCATTATTTTGAAGTATACGAAAATGTAATTGGTTTTACATTCTCGATGCACGGCATAATATTAGGTTAGGTCGCGTAACGGCATAATATTAGGTCATCCCATAAGTTCACGCCGAAAACGAAAAATGAAAATCCAAGGAAATACTTTAGGGACGATATAATGGTCTGACTAAAAAAAAAAGGTGGAAAAAGTTGTGGAATGAGAAGGCATTTACTTTTCTTTCTTCATCAAATTGAGAAGTTCGTTGGACAATTGATCTAAATTATAAAATTCGACGCTAACTAGTGGGCTGATCTAATAAATACCGTCGTACTTAAAAATTGTAACAGAATTGATGAAATAGAGCGTTTAATGAGGTAGTAGCCGCGTCCAATGTAGTTTCGGCCAAAAAAAAAAAAAAAAAAAAAAAAAAAAAAAAAAAAAAAAAAAAAAAAAAAAAAAAAAAAAAAAAAAAAAAGAAAAAGCAACGAACAGAAGTGGAAATACTATGTATGTATATATTCGGTATTCAGGCCGGCAGGATTCTTTTTTTTCGCGCGTGTAACACGACAGGACACTACAATCGCGGAACAAGTTCCCGTGTGGCCAAAGCTCCATAGTTGCCATAGTTATTCTAGCAAAGTTTCGATCACTCGAAGCTAACTTTGACCACTCACACGCGTGCGTGCACACGGACAGGGAAAGTTGCCGCGAAAACCGTTAGTCTGCGGCGCAAGTAGTTGGGCATTGTACGCGTGTACCCATCGCAAATTGAGACAATTTCGAAATACTGTGGCCGTGTCCACGGTGAACCTAAACACGATTATTTCATCATTCATGGGGAACTAGCGGCAATGAAGTGACGCCCTGAACACGATTTTGTATTACAATAACGCAAATCACGCTGGGATCGTTTGATTTTCATTCAAGCACTTACGACTCGACCGATTTTTCCGACTTCTACTGAATTATAACTCGCTGTTACCATTTTTATACCACCTAAATATTACCAAAATGAAACTTCGAAGGATTGACATATATTTACATTGAAAATTATCATTCGATATTTCTCTTTTTACGATGATCGTACATTACCACAAAATGATTGAAAAAAAATACTGACCAAATAGATCGAAGTGTTAGTTAAGTAAGGTACGTCATTTTTTCTTAGCAGCACAAAAAGTGGCATTTTTAATCTCTTTTAGACGTACACACATATATTCCTTTCTTTATCGAAAAAATATATGTTACTTAAAAATTGTAAATTAATTGTGTAGAGTCGAAAAGAAAGGACACGAATAAATGTAAAATATCCAAAGCGAACAAAGTGAACAACGCCAAGAATATTGTAAAATTGCAGAACACGTGCGAAAAAGATTTTCTCTCAAGTAGATTTCTAACGTTTCCCAAAATTAAAAGTGAACATACTGATTGGTTTTCGCTAAATATATTACAATTTTATAATTACGTATAATACTCGACGTATGTTTCTTTAGACATCAAACAACGAATTAAAAGAAGCTGTATTTCTGGTGTGAAGCTAATTAACTGTAAAGTTTCAAATTGTAAGTTATTGAAGGCAGAATTGGCATGAAGATCGTAATTTTAATTTATCGAAGTTCTGCGTCGCTTTCCGAACCAATAAGGGAGGAATTATAAGTTCATAATGGAAAAACTTTCTAGTTGAAAGCTGACAATTAATTTTCACACAGAAACGAAAGAATGTTACTCTTATGATTCCTTAAAACAAGCCAAGATTCGTGAACTAATATGAAATTAACGTGACCAATTAGGCTTAGAAATAATTAAACGAAATACTTTTAAATAAATTCATTGCTTTCGATGCTCTGTTTCACAAATTCTTTAACAAAATAACACATGAAGTGATATGATTAACTTCGTCTCATTGTCAATCAGTTTGCAAAACACTATGCATACTAATTAAAAAAAAATTCAAATAATTTATAATTTTATATAAATTACTATTTTATAATTTTTTAATAAATAATTTACTGCTTTTTTGAATTTTTATACAAACCGGTACACATTCCATTTAAGATATTCAAGATCACCTTAATATCTCGTAAACAAATAGGTTACTTAAAAGAACCGTTTCAACATGTATTGTATCTTCCCTTTCATACTACACAATTTCTATATAAAGCACTTTTTTGTAGAACACATACTTTAAAAGTTATTCAGGGTCGACAAGTTATGTGACCCACCCTGTATATACAGGGTGTCGGTTTTATATCAATACAGCGAAATATCTTTTAAGGAAGTGATGTTAGGGAAAAAATGTTTTAACAAAAGTTGTTTGGTATAGAGGGGGACATTATATGGTATAAATATTTTGTTTGTACCGGGTATGGTGGGGGAGATTTCAAAGTCAGTTTCATTTTTTTAAATAGTGTAGGAATCTTAAGCTTAGCAAAAAGGCGGAGCGGTCGAGTATATATAAAACTACGGTTAAAGGAGAGTTTGCGCTATCGCTCGATTCGTCTGTATCGCCCCCGTTCTCAATATTATCATCTTGATAGTTTTGAGAAGACAGATCGACATCGAAAGTTAATGGTTCGCTATTATATTCGTCGCAATCTAAATCATTCCGCGGGATATTTTCAGAAACATTTTCTGCGGCAGAATTCTGGCTTCCCTTCGCGCTAAAATTTTCAAGAAATCTTACATCGCGCGCGATTTCTACCCGTTTTCCTTCCTTATTCCATATTCGATACCCCTTCGAACATTCGGAATAACCCACAAAAATCCCCTTTCGCGAACGAGGTTCGAACTTCCCCTTATTGGGATCGTTGTTTAAAAAATATACGTCGCATCCAAAATCGCGAAAATACTTTACAACTGGTAGTCTCCCGTAAAGTTTCTCATATGGAGATTTTCCAGCTATAGCTCTTGACGGGCAACGATTCCGAATATAATTCGCCGTCGATACGGCTTCTGCCCAAAAAGATCGCGGTAGACCGGATTGTGCAATTAGACATCTTGCTGTCTCTGTTATCGTCCGGTTTTTCCGCTCGGCTACTCCATTCTGTTGCGGATTGTACGCGACCGATAATCTACGTTTAATCCCGTTATCGCCTAAAAATTTTTCAAAACGCGAATTTACGTAATCTTTCCCATTATCCGATTGTAGGAATTTGATTTTGCGACCGGTCTGATTTTCTATATAATTTTTAAATTCACGAAATGCGTCAAATACTTGGTCCTTTGACCTTATAAATCGTATTTCGCACCATCGAGAATGGTCGTCGATGAACGTGACGAAATATTTATTACCTGCGTGTGAGTGCGTTCGCATGGGGCCGCAGACATCGCTGTGAATAATCTCTAAGGGTTCCGTCGCACGCTTCGATTGTTCCGGAAACGGTGTTCGCGTCATCTTATTTTCGATACAGATTTCGCACCGCAATGTCCGTTTAAAATCTTCAATATTGCCGCTCGGTATGATGCATTTCCGCTTCGCTTCCAGAAGATCTTGCTGATTAAGATGTCCAAGCCGCCGATGCCATATCTCGAGTTTGTTGTAGCGTTGCGGTTTTCCTGCGTCTTCGTCTGCTGCCATGGCCCCGTGTGTGGATCCCTTTTCCGTTACGTAATATAGGCCATTTTTACGAATGGCAGTCAATTTGTTATTGCCCTTCTCATCGATGATTTTGGCTTCATCTCTTGTAAAAAGCACTCTATACCCACGATCCGTTATACTTCCGACCGATAAGAGATTTGTTCTTAGGTCCGGTACGTGTAGAGCGTCTTCTATTTTCAGATTCTTTTCAGAATCGTTTTCATCGATGACCACGCGCAAAGTTCCACTCGCGTTAATTTTTGTCGACGTGTTGTTTGCGAGATTTAATTTTCCGTGCAACTGTTTGTTGATCGTTGTAAAACTATTTAGATCTTTGCACAAGTGAGACGTGCTGCCACTGTCTAGGCACCACCGTCCGTCTCTCACCCCATTATTCACTCGCGTTATTGCGCAATTTTGCCCGAATTCCGACGTTGTATAAAAAGATATATCTCTGCTAGCACCTTTAGCCGAGTGTCTCGTGTTTCTACCCTTGCGGCACTCGGATGCTATATGACCGAATTTCCGGCATCGAAAGCATTTTGTTTTCGAGCGATCGTCATCACTGTTTTCCGCAGTTTTGTTGTAGTTATTTCTTCCATGGTTTGTTTTTATATATCTTCCGGCAATCATGGCATTTGGCACTGTGTCGCGCATTTCATTTTTGCGCGCGTCGCTTTCTTCGATGATTTTAATTCGAAGAGTATCAGGAGGTGGCAACTCGTCACGGGACTCAATTGCGCAGCGGAAATTTTCAAAACTCTGTGGCAAACTGTACAGTAACAAGATTGCCAGCAGATCTGCATTGATGTCCACGTCCATTTCGTTCAGTTTGTCGACAGCATCAAAGAATTTCCTGAGGTGTTCGCGAACGTCTTCGCCCTCGTTCATCCGCTGTAGAGTCAATTTCTTCAGTAGCGTAGCTTTACGCGCAGGCCCCCGTGACTGGTATATTTGCTCGAGTTTCCGCCATACCTCGCTCGACGTTTTACATTCCTTTATTTGTTTTAATTCCGACGGATTGATCGACAGTATTATGTCGGATTTTGCCTTTTCGTCGTTTGCAGCCCATAAACGGTACACTCCTTCCGATGCTGGATCGCTGGCCGTCACTGTAGGTGCTTTCTTTTCACCGCTGACGTAACACCACGCATCGTTCTTCACTAATAACGCGCGCATTTGAATTTTCCACGTGTCATAATTGTCTTTGTTGAGACCTTCAATTTTCACAAGACTCGCCATAATATTCGAAGGCACTTGCACTGATCACAAAACAAAAAATTATGCACTATGCACCGGCACGCTTGTGTCCTGTTATTATCGTGAGCTTCCGAGTTTTATAATTTCCGCGATTCGCGATTTCCTGGGCCCATAACCTGTAGGAATCTTAAGCTTAGCAAAAAGGCGGAGCGGTCGAGTATATATAAAACTACGGTTAAAGGAGAGGGTGTGTATCGTACTATGTTTCGGCTGTGACTGACTGCAGGCATAGTTTTCGCCGGCGATGGGTATTTTCCCATTTTTATGACCCGCCGTCTGGTCTATGTCTCAAGTGCCTTCACGCAGTCCCGTATCGCATTCAACGCTTAAACAAACTCTCGATTTACAATACCGAGAGATCGGCTCTCAGTACGACAAATAGAATGCTATATTTTTTTATACATAATATGATAGTGTATGTTAAGACGAGTCCAACGAGGTAATAACAAAGTCATTTCCTTCGATAAAACAGACACACGCGACAGTGAGGAACGTATGGTGGTTCGGCTCCCGGTTTTTCGCAATTTTACGAACTTCCATGAAAGAAAATGACTTTCTTGACAGCTCGTTGAATTCGTATGTATACAATGTGTCATGCTTGTTCATCACACTTTCTTGTTCCTACCGAGAGGGTTCAAATTGGATGAGTTCAGTGTCGACACTTGTTAAGGATACTTAAGTTAGACCAGGTTTACGATACGGACGCGACTCTGCTATTTTTGAGATTAAGGTTTGAATACGCGTTTAATGTTTCGTACACACAGAAAACGCTATAACAATCTTTCGTATAAATTAGTGCTCATCGATTGAAGTTTCCCCCTTAAGCAAAACACAATCACGTGTAAATACACATTCTACATCCAAGGATCGTAAGAAAATAAAATCATATATTCTTATACGTAGCAGTGTAGAAACACAGATACAAATTGCGCGCATGAAACTGTTTAAATAGGTCGATTTACTTAACGCGGGTCTCTACAAGAAACTCTGCAAACACATTTAAGAAATATTATTGTTAACACTCGAGGTATCCAGAGCACACATTGTTTTAATCGAAACGCGTTCTTCGAAGATTCCGTTACCACGATAGGAAAACAATTCGTTCGATACTATCGTGGCAGGTAGCTTGAGAAATTTCTTCGTCTTGTAGACATTTCTCTGGTTCGATATTCCCGGAAGTGGATCTATTTGTCTCTACAGTTTTCATTTACAATTTATCGAGAAGGATCATAGAAACGGACAAATATTCCATATAAAATCAACAAAGATACGAAAGCTTGAATCCGTGTCAGATATGGAAGCAAACAATTTCAGCAAAATCGTGCTGATGAATCCGTGATCGTGTAACGCAAATCATGCGAAAGGTTTGTCCATAAAATCACGTTTTTATCTTGTTACCAGTCTTCCTGCGAATTCCTGACTCGATGAATTATTCCGCGATCGTAAATCACGGAATATCGAGTGCACATAAAACCGATGTTTCCGGCAGCGAGAATGGTTTTGCAAAATGTATTATACGGTGCGATCAGCTCGACATACACGGTAATAGATTTATGTCTCATGCAAAGGATATCGCGAACGATTCGACTGAGAAAAACTCGGTAAACGTTAACTATGAGATCTTTTTTCACGTTTAGATCGATCTGAGTTCTGTTTTAGTTAGTACGAAAAAGTGTGTCCGTCAGAGTCTCGAATAGATGAATGTTCAAGTTACAGGCGATCATAAGAAGGCGATTCTAGATTGTATGTGCAGACGTAGAGCAATTTTTAAGGGTGAAATGTGACTACAATGTTTAAAAGATTTTAAGAACATGCGCAAACGTTGGCACGGATAACGATGAGTGGTGGATAAGTATATGCGTTCGTACATGTAAAAAGTAAATCTTAAAGGCGTACGGCGCATGATGAGTGGAAGTTTAGAAAGGGAGTTTTGAGACAGCGAACAGAGAAAATATTTAGAGAGCTTAAAAGGAGCGAGCTTTAATATTGCAGCGATAGAGAAAATTTTATGGTACATTTACTTCATTACCATTGTTTTTATTCCATAAATGTTACAGTATAATTTACTAACTTTCAATAATTCCAACTGAAAAGATTTTGTGACAGTTTCTACAAACATTAATAATATACAACGTGTGTGATAGAATAATTTACTGTAATTCACTCTTATTTTTCTTTATTTTCCTCGATGATCCATTTCAATTGTCAAATTATATTTGAAAATATTCGTGACAAAAGAATGTGCAACAGAAGAAGCATAACAAAAGATCATCATAGTCGCAATCACCAAAACCACTTACTACATATATTGGATCAAATTAACCCATAAATTCCACAAGTGTGTATGAAAAATATAATTGGTTTCTATTAAAAAAATCGTACAAATCTTGTTTCTTTTTATAAAAATTATTACTGTTTATTACACGTTTAAAGATACGAAAAAGTTTCAGTTCAAATGATACATTTAATAACAAATGAAAGGGAATTTGTGACTTGGACCAAATTGACCTAACTTCCGTACAAGTGTTAATATAAAAATTTTACCCATTGCTAAAAAAAAAGAGTATCGCTAATTCAATCAAAATAATAATAATAATCACGCAGATGAAAATATAATTTAGTCAAAAATTATGTACCGCAAAATCCGTAGAACAACAACCGACTCAAGCAACGCAGTACTCTGTCTCCGCTGGTACACACTCATCCCTTATCGCGAGCCGAGGTTGGAAGAAAGCTCTCTCTCGTCTGGTATTTCCAGATGTATGAAACAGCCTGCACACTCCGACGGCTCTCTCGAGCGAGGGAGAAACAAAATGAAAAGAAAACAGAAGCCTGGCGAAAATAGTCGGTCTGAAGACGGCCAAACAAAATATGGAGCGGTTCGAAGTTTAATGGGAATGCCGGCATGTGGATTTGCATGGCCGAGGAACTGCGCCAAGTGGGGACCATTGCGGAGGGCAGAGAGGGCTAACCAATCTCTTGTGTACCATTTCGCGAAATTAATCGCGCATGTTCACGGAAGAAAAGAACCGTCGCGTTGTTCGACCATTGTACCTCGGATTCCCAGGCTTGAAAATAATTAGTTTAACAGCCGGAACAGGCTTTTACCTTTCGAACTTTTCAACGTACAGCGCAGCTTTTTTTACGGACAGACGAACTAACGGGAATAGAGCTCTTAGACGCCTTTAAGAAGACGAATTATCGAACGGGAAACCGTTGCCGTCTATCAAAGAACTTTCGGGGCCGTCTGCCATTCAACAGTATCGAAACGTACTCCGGAAGATTCTGACGTTAACAATACGCGAAGGCACTGAAGAAAAACTTTGTACAAGGGTGGAAAGTTACTTGTTCAAGGTGAAACGCGGAGTAAGTTCGTGACTCGATTATAAGCTTCGCTGTTGATGTTTCACTATGTGAGGTAAAATGTTTACCGTTAATCAGTGTTGGGCGTTAGTTGAGTAACTAACGACATTTTACTCGTTATTCGTTCGCTGTTGATGTTTCACTATGTGAGGTAAAATGTTTACCGTTAATCAGTGTTGGGCGTTAGTCATTCATTATTATTCCTTATTCGTTTATTCGTCATGATGTCAAATTGGTGACCGTGCGGTAAAACGACTTCGTCTTATTGTTCTACTGTTGTTGCCAAACTCAGGACTGCACGTATCTTTCAGCGTGACTCAGGCATCCGCGTGCATGCAACGTTTTATAGCAGTGCTGTTTAGCCATTGCCCGTACGGGCAGCATATCGGGTTTCCTCGGGCGTAAACAAATCGGCGGGCAGCAAGCCATGCCTTCTCGGGCAACGGTGCGTGTAAGTACTTTGTTTATATAATAGTAACCATCGCCCGTTTTAAGAAAGCTCTATACCCCTACCACAAGCGTCTTTGGAGGAAAGGTGAATTTTGGTTTTTCCCACTATTTAGGCAACAGCAAACGATCTTTCGACGAATCGTCCTCGAACTCGGTGAAAATCACAAGACTTCCTCGAGATTTCTCCTCGAAATATTCAGAACTGACGAAGGAATGATCCTCGATTTTTTGGAGGGAATGTGAATCTTTTTTTGCTGCTTCCGGTGAAATTTTTTGGAATATTCGTAGAGACTCGTCGTCGAAATTGTCGAAATCGACGAAGAAATGATCCTCGATTTTTTTGAAGGAAACGTGAATTTTTTTTCCACAGCTTCGACGATAGGAAACGATCTTTCGACAAATCGTCCTCGAACTCGGTGAAAATCATAAGAATTCCTCGAAATATTCAAAACTGACGAAGGAATGATCCTCGATTTTTTGGAGGAAACGTGAATTTTTTGGGTTTCTTTTTTGGTGAAATTCTTTGGAATATTCGTAGAATTTGTAGACAAAAGTATTTCTTGTTCTGAAGAACGGCGACAGGAGAAAGTTTGCGGCAGAGAAAAGAGAATTCGTGAGAATATGGAGATGATAAAGTTGAGCCGGAGGTTCAAGTCGTGGTGATTGGGAATATTGGACGCCATCATGCTGGAAGAATCGTCGTTTCTGGTATCCTTATAGAGAGTCGTATAGTGTTTCCAGGTTACGACGCTCAAGAAATTCTGCATTTCCGTTATCCAAGGCATATTCCATATCTTATTAATATTTTCCAATATCACTCCCAGGTATTTTGTGTTTCAAATAATATTTCATCCACACCGAGTCTCTTCTGAATTTTCAAATAAATAAACAAATTTTCCAGCGAGTTAAATTCTCTCCGGTTTCCTTCAAATCGCGCAATTTTTAATGAAAATATTTTGTTAACGTTTCACGCTACGTAATTCAATATCTGACAATCATATTTTCTCCGTTTATTCGTTACTTAACCGTACGTGGAATTTCACGAATGTATCGAGAGAGAGAGAGAGAGAGAGAGAGATGATTGACAATTGTGTAGACTCGAGTGAATACGCGATTTGCGAGAACCTTGGTGGAATAGAGCGGCGATTCGCGTCGGTCGAAGTAATTGCTGCTATTTAAGGGTAATTCGAATCGAATGGAGGGCCGATCGGGATTTGAAACCGAAACCGCAACAAGGATTCGATCGATAACACCAGTTTGGTGGAGGTTTGTGTGCCTTGATGCGCCTCGTGCAAACTGGATCCTCTTGTTAATCACTGTCTTTGATTTTCCCATGCTCGCTGACATTCCATACTTGTGTAATGAACACGTTACTATCGTTGTTGTAGGAATCTGAGGCTTAGCAAAAAGGCGGAGCGGTCGAGTATATATAAAACTACGGTTAAAGGAGAGGGTGTGTATCGTACTATGTTTCGGCTGTGACTGACTGCAGGCATAGTTTTCGCCGGCGATGGGTATTTTCCCATTTTTATGACCCGCCGTCTGGTCTATGTCTCAAGTGCCTTCACGCAGTCCCGTATCGCACTCAACGCTTAAACAAACTCTCGATTTACAATACCGAGAGATCGGCTCTCAGTACGACAAATAGAATGCTATATTTTTTTATACATAATATGATAGTGTATGTTAAGACGAGTCCAACGAGGTAATAACAAAGTCATTTCCTTCGATAAAACAGACACACGCGACAGTGAGGAACGTATGGTGGTTCGGCTCCCGGTTTTTCGCAATTTTACGAACTTCCATGAAAGAAAATGACTTTCTTGACAGCTCGTTGAATTCGTATGTATACAATGTGTCATGCTTGTTCATCACACTTTCTTGTTCCTACCGAGAGGGTTCAAATTGGATGAGTTCAGTGTCGACACTTGTTAAGGATACTTAAGTTAGACCAGGTTTACGATACGGACGCGACTCTGCTATTTTTGAGATTAAGGTTTGAATACGCGTTTAATGTTTCGTACACACAGAAAACGCTATAACAATCTTTCGTATAAATTAGTGCTCATCGATTGAAGTTTCCCCCTTAAGCAAAACACAATCACGTGTAAATACACATTCTACATCCAAGGATCGTAAGAAAATAAAATCATATATTCTTATACGTAGCAGTGTAGAAACACAGATACAAATTGCGCGCATGAAACTGTTTAAATAGGTCGATTTACTTAACGCGGGTCTCTACAAGAAACTCTGCAAACACATTTAAGAAATATTATTGTTAACACTCGAGGTATCCAGAGCACACATTGTTTTAATCGAAACGCGTTCTTCGAAGATTCCGTTACCACGATAGGAAAACAATTCGTTCGATACTATCGTGGCAGGTAGCTTGAGAAATTTCTTCGTCTTGTAGACATTTCTCTGGTTCGATATTCCCGGAAGTGGATCTATTTGTCTCTACAGTTTTCATTTACAATTTATCGAGAAGGATCATAGAAACGGACAAATATTCCATATAAAATCAACAAAGATACGAAAGCTTGAATCCGTGTCAGATATGGAAGCAAACAATTTCAGCAAAATCGTGCTGATGAATCCGTGATCGTGTAACGCAAATCATGCGAAAGGTTTGTCCATAAAATCACGTTTTTATCTTGTTACCAGTCTTCCTGCGAATTCCTGACTCGATGAATTATTCCGCGATCGTAAATCACGGAATATCGAGTGCACATAAAACCGATGTTTCCGGCAGCGAGAATGGTTTTGCAAAATGTATTATACGGTGCGATCAGCTCGACATACACGGTAATAGATTTATGTCTCATGCAAAGGATATCGCGAACGATTCGACTGAGAAAAACTCGGTAAACGTTAACTATGAGATCTTTTTTCACGTTTAGATCGATCTGAGTTCTGTTTTAGTTAGTACGAAAAAGTGTGTCCGTCAGAGTCTCGAATAGATGAATGTTCAAGTTACAGGCGATCATAAGAAGGCGATTCTAGATTGTATGTGCAGACGTAGAGCAATTTTTAAGGGTGAAATGTGACTACAATGTTTAAAAGATTTTAAGAACATGCGCAAACGTTGGCACGGATAACGATGAGTGGTGGATAAGTATATGCGTTCGTACATGTAAAAAGTAAATCTTAAAGGCGTACGGCGCATGATGAGTGGAAGTTTAGAAAGGGAGTTTTGAGACAGCGAACAGAGAAAATATTTAGAGAGCTTAAAAGGAGCGAGCTTTAATATCGCAGCGATAGAGAAAATTTTATGGTACATTTACTTCATTACCATTGTTTTTATTCCATAAATGTTACAGTATAATTTACTAACTTTCAATAATTCCAACTGAAAAGATTTTGTGACAGTTTCTACAAACATTAATAATATACAACGTGTGTGATAGAATAATTTACTGTAATTCACTCTTATTTTTCTTTATTTTCCTCGATGATCCATTTCAATTGTCAAATTATATTTGAAAATATTCGTGACAAAAGAATGTGCAACAGAAGAAGCATAACAAAAGATCATCATAGTCACAATCACCAAAACCACTTACTACATATATTGGATCAAATTAACCCATAAATTCCACAAGTGTGTATGAAAAATATAATTGGTTTCTATTAAAAAAATCGTACAAATCTTGTTTCTTTTTATAAAAATTATTACTGTTTATTACACGTTTAAAGATACGAAAAAGTTTCAGTTCAAATGATACATTTAATAACAAATGAAAGGGAATTTGTGACTTGGACCAAATTGACCTAACTTCCGTACAAGTGTTAATATAAAAATTTTACCCATTGCTAAAAAAAAAGAGTATCGCTAATTCAATCAAAATAATAATAATAATCACGCAGATGAAAATATAATTTAGTCAAAAATTATGTACCGCAAAATCCGTAGAACAACAACCGACTCAAGCAACGCAGTACTCTGTCTCCGCTGGTACACACTCATCCCTTATCGCGAGCCGAGGTTGGAAGAAAGCTCTCTCTCGTCTGGTATTTCCAGATGTATGAAACAGCCTGCACACTCCGACGGCTCTCTCGAGCGAGGGAGAAACAAAATGAAAAGAAAACAGAAGCCTGGCGAAAATAGTCGGTCTGAAGACGGCCAAACAAAATATGGAGCGGTTCGAAGTTTAATGGGAATGCCGGCATGTGGATTTGCATGGCCGAGGAACTGCGCCAAGTGGGGACCATTGCGGAGGGCAGAGAGGGCTAACCAATCTCTTGTGTACCATTTCGCGAAATTAATCGCGCATGTTCACGGAAGAAAAGAACCGTCGCGTTGTTCGACCATTGTACCTCGGATTCCCAGGCTTGAAAATAATTAGTTTAACAGCCGGAACAGGCTTTTACCTTTCGAACTTTTCAACGTACAGCGCAGCTTTTTTTACGGACAGACGAACTAACGGGAATAGAGCTCTTAGACGCCTTTAAGAAGACGAATTATCGAACGGGAAACCGTTGCCGTCTATCAAAGAACTTTCGGGGCCGTCTGCCATTCAACAGTATCGAAACGTACTCCGGAAGATTCTGACGTTAACAATACGCGAAGGCACTGAAGAAAAACTTTGTACAAGGGTGGAAAGTTACTTGTTCAAGGTGAAACGCGGAGTAAGTTCGTGACTCGATTATAAGCTTCGCTGTTGATGTTTCACTATGTGAGGTAAAATGTTTACCGTTAATCAGTGTTGGGCGTTAGTTGAGTAACTAACGACATTTTACTCGTTATTCGTTCATTATTATTCCTTATTCGTTTATTCGTCATGATGTCAAATTGGTGACCGTGCGGTAAAACGACTTCGTCTTATTGTTCTACTTTTGTTGCCAAATTCAGGGCTGCACGTATCTTTCAGCGTGACTCAGGTATCAGCGTGCATGCAACGCTTTATAGCAGTGCTGTTTAGCCATTGCCCGTACGGGCAACATATCGGGTTTCCTTGGGCGTAAACAAATCGGCGGGCAGCAAGCCATGCCTTCTCAGGCAACGGTGCGTGTAAGTACTTTGTTTATATAATAGTAACCATCGCCCGTTTTAAGAAAGCTCTATACCCCTACCACAAGCGTCTTTCCCCCACTCCGATTTAATGCACGTAACATCACTAGCCTGCGACTTTGCCCTCAGCTCTGCCC
The DNA here is from genome assembly GCF_001263275.1 of Habropoda laboriosa. Taxonomy (NCBI): domain Eukaryota; kingdom Metazoa; phylum Arthropoda; class Insecta; order Hymenoptera; family Apidae; genus Habropoda; species Habropoda laboriosa. The sequence goes on along the minus strand of NW_017100667.1, from coordinate 35,963 downwards.
GCGGGCATCGACGGGTGCCCTTGCCGGTCTGAAGGCCTGCTGAATGGCATTGGTCTCGGTATACAGGGTGTTCTATCAACTCTGTCCACCTTAACATGTTCCTCGCCGGACCGATTTTCGGTGACTTTCGTATACGCCCCACGTTGATGTATGATTTCTTTTCCTGACTATGCATCTAAGCGTCAACTATTTACCGTTTTAGTACTATATTAAGTAAGAAAAGCTAACGTATTATAGATTTATTAAATTTGGCAATCTTCAGTTTTATGAATTACATAAATCAAAAATTAGAAGTGAAATTCATTTTTCTTACTGATGTAACTGTTTCTATCTATCAGATCTTGATTAAAATCTGTGGTACGAGTCGTTATACGGCAAAGGGTTAAGAACATTATAGAGCAAAGGTAAAATTTTCTTTTTTAATAAATTATCGCCGTAGATGTATAGTTTAAGTCAACGGAAGGAAAAGGCGGAAATATCGAAGGGGCGTATGCGACCAACACGATAGGAAAATTGTTAAATATCTCTATTATCACAAGTAATAAACGAAAATATTACCTACAAAAGTTGTACGGTTGCAAGAAAGATGTAATACTGTGGCAAACGTTTTTTTACAGGCGAAGGCGTATAGGAGATCTGAAGATCATTTTTCTTTTTTTAAAATGGAATGTCTTCTAATTATTTTAACTAACAAAAGAACTTCAAAAATAAAAGTTGTTCTAAAAATATGCAATATTTTAATCATAATTTAGTAAAATACATATTCCACTTACATTATAGAATATAATAGTTTTAAGGAAACTACTAACGTACCATTACTCTCCTTCTTCAGCATCACCACAAAAATTCTCCTATTAAATGAAATAAATCAGAAGCTTTGCCGACATTGCTACCAATTATTTCCAATTTATGATTCGAGGATTAAATGATTTTTCCAGCGATACGCCATCGATCTAGATTAGCGTAACGCAGCCGAGTTGTGTCGATGATTTCTCAAATGAATCATGGCTTATCGAGATTTGAAGCAAATGTTAATGAATATCTAATTCGTAACCCGCCCACTGAGAGGCAAATTGCCGTCTAACAGTAATCCAGCTGCCAATCAAGGAAATTTGCATCGAGAGCCGCGTCTCGAAATTAATCTCGACGCATTGTTTCAATGGGAAGACTTTAGAGAAGTGTGGCGGAAGGAGGCAGGAGGACGGAGAACGGCGACGAATTGCCGCCGGTTCACAGTTTCGGCCATTTCCGAGTTCACGGGTTGAGTTATTAATTCTCGCAGACCTAAATGCTGGTGGAAAAAGCATCAAGTACAGCACAAGCGTCGCTGCATTTTTCAAGATGCTCGACTCCGTTCCAGAGGTGACGCTAGACAACTAATACGTTTTTAGATGGATTGTTGACGCGTGTCGTTGATGAAGATTACAGCCTTAGATGAAGAAGATGAAGAAATTAGCGTTTGATATATTTATTTATTTCCTTTCTTCTGTCTAGTCGTCTACTTTTCTGTTAGACGTTAACTTTTTCCTCCCATGTAATCATCTGTTTATTTATTTTATCTACACTATACTGGATTGTAGTTATTTGTTATTCTGGTGTTTAAGGATTAGTTGAATTAACATTCACGACCCAAGGAGACGAATGTTAGGTAGCAATTAAACGTGATTTTAAGGTGGTCCATGATTGGTATCATGATTAAGACAGGTGAATATGTATAAAGTGGACTAATGAGAGTTGATGTCAAAAAAAAAAACGACGTTATTTATGGTATGACTTAATATATTCAGGAAGTCAAGCTCTGTGTATTAGGAAGAAGCAGAATGAGTGTGTTTCTTTTGTAAAATTGTGTGATAACAGTTTGGCAGTGTTTTCAAGGTTAAAACCTACAGAATTCGTAAAAATGTCTTTAAACGTTGAAGAAAATGCTCTTGCAGAAGATCCATACCTTACAACAGACGCGGAGGACGGTTGAACTTAAGTTAGAAATTGTACATAGGGTGGACCAGTAGGAATCGTAAAAGCAAGAGAAAAATTGTTCCAATGAAAAAAATTAAAATTCACGTTGATTTAAAAAAATAAAAATCTGTTGAAGGAATAATAACTAAAATATTAGAGAAGTTTAAGTTAATTGCAATATTAATAAAAGGAGGAGATTTTTCATTAGCTTCCCAAAAATGCAATAGGTTTAAAACGAGGTACCGCACTGTTGCAGCCAGCGCACCCTGTTCTCGTATTTCACAGTCACGTACGATTGATCGTCGCAATTGCACACCACAGCGACAGTGCACATATCACGCTGCCGACAAATCCGAGTGAAATTTTTTAAATACGGTTATACTTAGTAAAAATTTTCTTTATCATAATTTTACATATTACACTTACAGTAACTGTTGTTAATATAATACACACGTACATATATGCATACACGTATACACGTGCACAAATCGTGAAAGCCTTTTCATACAAATATCGTGATACATAATGAGACTTCCTTTTAATATTTTATTATTGCCTTTTCACCACCATTGGCCACAATTCAAAAGTGAAATAAAATTACGTTTATTACTACCTTATTACTTTCATGGGAAATTATACAAAATTATTTCATGAAATTTCCATGAAAACGTAAAATAAATTATAAATAGTAAACAAATAGAAACAATTTTATTACACCAAAGTTTCGAGGTATAAGCAAAAAGGTATAGTCGGTGGAAGAAATGTTCTTGTAAGTTCCACATGTTCACTGCCAACTACGAGATATCTCGTAGTTGGCACTGGTAAGTTTTGAATTGGCTGCTATTTTCTACAGGAAAGTAGGTACACAGCCGATCCAGTTAGCAAAAATGACCGTCAATGAACAATAGTTTTAGAAAAAAATATGTTTCTAAGAAAAGGACAAACTTTAATTAACTTCTTTAATTCAAAGAAGTTTTGCTGTTTTCTTGCTTAATTTTCTTGGCAGTGAACGTGCTAAAGTATTAAGTAACGGCACCGATTGATGCAGTAACATTCAAGATCGAATGCGACATTTTTCGTTTTTCACTTGGGACTGAAGCAAAGCTAAAGCATACTTCACGTGGCCCTGACCGAGCTTTCGGGTCCTTATCTTCACAAGTTTCTGTCGATTTACTTTTCGGTATCTTCGAACATGTAAACCCTGACGCTTGACCGATTTTACGACCCGGCTATATTTCTTCCACCGACTGTACCACAATGACCAGTTATATTAAATCAATTTCATTGCACTGTTATTTTTCACAGTAAAACCTTTCTTTTCACATAGGAACGGAGAATACGAACCCATTGAATAGCTTTTTGACAATTTTGCCAATGTTCAATCTTATTAATTCAAATTTGTAGTTCAGTTGAAAAAGAAGCCCCAAGTCATTACGTAGAAATTTGTTTAAACCGAATGTACATACATTTATATCTTAAAAATTTCATCCCCTAAGTTCGTGCGGAAAGTGAAAAATATTTTAACGAAAATCTAAAGAAATTCTATAAAAACAAGAAAAAGTTGTGGAATGAGAAGGCGCGTTTGTCTTTTCTTTATCAAAACAGGTTGGTTATAGATATTGATCTGAATTATAAAATTTGACGTGAACTTACGGGATGACCTAATAAAAATAATACCACGATTCTTCCATCGAGTTTACACAGGTATAACAAGTACACTTTATGGAGAGAAACATTTGCTACCATCGATCGGAAACAGTTGGAGTGCTGGTGCGACTAAGATCTTAGCAAAAAAAAAAGTCTGCCACATCGTTCGCATATCGGTAAACATATTTAGCTGTGTATTCATCTAATAGAAATGGATGGACGGGCAAATGAAACGGTGAGCGATTGAATGGTGTAATTGCTAGGCTGGCTGACCTGGTAATGAAGTGACAGGCGAAATTGGACAAGCCTCTATTCAGAAGAAATCGATGCGCTGTCTGGTCAAAGCCTGCACTGGGATAAGCGACAAAAAGAGCCTTGCCGAGATCCTCCTTCACGACGTGAAATTAACGCACCGCAAAAGAAGCGGCCCGTAAGTCGGCAATAATTTAAAAGCTTTCTTCCTGCAGCTCTTATGGAGGTCGAACTGGAAATGGGATCGCCTGAAAAGAGAGGGGAAAACGCGTTCACCTTGTGTCCCTTTTTTTCTCTTTTTCCCTTTGTTTCTTTCCCTTTCTATCTATTTCTCCCGCCCCCCAAACCTTTTCTTTCCTCTTTCCTTTTCTTTTTTTTTTTTTTCACGCAAGCTTTCGGCTTGGACTATTCCGTGCTTTTCCAGATTCGATCGGCTCCGGCTCGAGCGAGAGCCTTTAATTGCCTCTCCCTGAACAGTTTCCTTCTTTCTTCCCAACGAAATCGATGATGTCTGCATTTCTGGGGCTGCTCGAGCCAATGAAATTGAACCTTTCCGCTCGTGGTTTATCATCTACGTAAGACAGACCTTCGGGTTTGGACTTTTCTGCGAATGAGTCGTCGCTCCAGGCACACTGTTCCCCATCGTGATATGCAACGGACATTTCTTCGCGGAATTTGACGGTGAACAGGTAAGAAGGTGAAATTTTGATGGGAACAATATTTCTGCTTCGAACGATCCCTGATGAAATACCTTCGACCTCGATCTTTTAATAATTAAAAGAGCTCTCGAGAGATTTCTTGTGTTTCTGCATAAAGGAACTTGCTTTGAAAATATCATGCCCTGGGGAATTACTAGACTTATTTAAAAGAAATATTACTAAAATATAATTAGTTATAAGTTTAATAAAACTGACGATTTTTAGTTGCTTATATTTGTTTTTCATTTTTAAACGAGAAAAACACCGTTCAAGTGTTGAGAGTTCCATTTTATCTGCAGAGAGGGAAAAATCAGACAACTACTGTGCAATATTCGAGGACTGAGATGGCGATTTAGACCGTCACGGTCCTATTAACCCTCTATGGGCTGAATATGTTTCTTGACTGTAAAAGAATTTATGTAACGTAAAATTAGCAAATATCGACCTATAAATACAGAATAACAGTGAATTCAGCAGTTTCGACAATTTTATCATAACGAATACATATTGTAACTTTGAAGTAACAACGGTTATCAAGAAAGTTACTGGTTAATAAGACGTTTATGCCATTTTGTGAAAGAAAGTTCAATTATTTAATAAAATATCGATATATTAGTATGTGACTTGAAAGTTACACGGGCCCATAGAGGGTTAACGCAGTTAACTGATACCATATATAAAATTTTGTCCGATCATGAATTTTCATACATAAAAGTCAAGAAGAAGGAGGTTTTCGTAGTACAGTGTATTGAATAGTAAAAAAAATTCATAATACAAATGTTTGGACATTATCTGACGTGACGAATAATCGGGATATTCGTGTAATTTTTTTTACATAAGTTTAAACTTGAAAAAACCGCGATAAAATAAATTTAACATTCGATGAAGGTTATGTTAAGACGCTTCAACGTTGGTGTGCAAAATTCAAGATTAGCGATATTTTATTGGAAAATGAGCCAAAAGGAAGACCAGAACGTTTTAAGAAAAATTATTCAAAACAATTCACGGTAAAGAATACGAAATTTTACCGTATCCTCCACATTTCTCCAAACACATGAACAATGTTTTAACCAATAAATTTTCCTGAAATGAATACCGTAAAAGCAGCATTGAAAGAATTTTTTCAGCAAAAAGCTAACAATTTTTATAAATGTAGAATAACGAATCTAGTTAATCTTTTGGGAAAAGTGTATAGAATCGTACGGAAATTATTTTTACTAAATATTAAATCAATCCATAAGTTCCTGTCGAATTTTATAATTTAGATCGATATTTCCAACGAACCTTCAAATTTGACAAAAAAGTAAGCGCTTTCTCATTCCACAACTTTTTTCAATTTTTTTCTTTTTTCTTTTGGTAAGACCATTATGTCGTCGTTAGAGTATTTCCTTGGATTTTTGTAAAAATATTTTTCGCTTTCGGCACGAACTTATGGAATGACATTATTTTTCTAAGATAAGCACAGTGTATTTATCTAAAGCTTCATTTCAAAACACGACGTTCCATATGCACCAACCTAATACTTTTAGTACACCTGCGAATATGAAATTTGGAAAATACGAATGGATGCATATTTAGTTCGAACAAATTTCTGCATAATTAAAATTTTCTAATATTTCCGTAAGACAAATCGAATTTTCGATCTCCACAAGAATAATGGATAAACGCAAGCCTATAAATATGCAAATATATGAAAGTATGAAAGGACGCATATATCACTGTTCATTTTTACATACTTCGCCTAATGCAAGTTATAAAACATGTTCATTGTAACATAAAAGCAACCGCTGTATAAACGAAGATGAAACAAGTAACCGTGAAGTTCGTAAAAGAGGAAAGTATAATGCAATCGTGCACAACACGAGTACCTTAAAAAAAAAAGAAGAAGAAGAAGAAATACTTTTCAGCTGACGCACGCTATGAAATTCTTCCTTCTTATAGTGCAGATATAAGGTGTCGTATCCAAGCAGTAGAAGAGTTTCTACGGGAGAAGAGAGTGAAAAAATGGCTGTATAAAGTGTAGATGTAAAATGTGAATACATGCATATTTGTCTCGAAAGCAATTTTCGGGTACGAAAGATCACGAAGAATTTTACCTCCTTTCGAAGGACGTAGACACATTTACAGTCGCTGTGAAAAGCACTAACGAAAATGAAAAGAAAATTGAACAACTGATGAAGTTCGACGAATTACCAAATAAAGCAGAGAAAATGGCAAATAGTATCTCGCGATGCAACTTGACAGCGGTTCGAAAAAGTACAACTCTCGCGATAGTTCAACTACCCAACAGAGAGAGAGAGAGGTCAATTTAGAGAAATGTCTGTTACGCGAGCGAAAAATTGGGTAGAAATTCAAATTGAAACTCAGCAAACGGGCGTCTCGTATTCATATCGGCAGGACGAGACTATCGAATTCTGTGCATACAACTTGAATCGTATATCTCTCTTGCATATCAAAATTTTCATTCGAGAAATCAAGAATATAATTCCTCCGCGCGGAATGAAAATAGAAACGTGGTACGTTGAAAGTTCGGCTACGCCAGAAAATTCAATTCGTCGTCGTATTTCGTTCCCGCCGACACTTTTTGTCTGGTGGGATTTTAATAAAACTTTATAATGGTTTCACATTTCTGTGAAAATGACGCGAATCTTGTTTACATTAGGATAAAGAAAATGTTTAACGGTGACCAAACAATTGCGATTATTTTCATAGTAAATTGTAGCGTGAACGAAAAAGCTTGCACTCCCGTCGTTTACGGACATTTTTTATACGATCCATCTCTACGGACACGCGTCAGTTTGAAACCGCATATTTTCATTAAAAAGCAACTTATTTTACTTAAAAGCAACATATTACACACTATTAACTTACAAATGAACGATAGTACGAGCAATATATTTATATAAAATGTATAATAAGCATAAGTGGTAGGAGAGAAATGTAAACGGTTTCTGTAGTTGTCCATGTGAAATTCAAAATGCGTCCAAATCACGCGTCCCGTAAACCTAGTGTTAAGCAATAACTTTCGAAAATCGATTATTTACTTAACTGAAATAAAGCTTTATCGTTGTACTGTGTTTGTGCGAAGGATCTTCAGTACTATATGGGAAGCTTATCTCATAAAACCAACTCTAGCGTATCCCTAATAGAGTGCAGAATCTTCATTTTAGATTACCCTAAAAAATCTAGTTAATTTCGCAGGATAAAGAGTGTGGACTCCTGCGAAATAAACGAGAGTGTACTGTAGTTCATTGTGTGTCAGCTGCAAAGAAGGAATTGCATGAAAACTGACCTGCGAATTATGAAGGTAGAAGGAACCTAAAGTAATATTTCGCAATGAAATTTACGCTTATATCGTTTTCCTTTTGTACCCTTATGTGTAGCTATTACACCACATAAAAAAGAGTTGAGAATTTTGTGAATACATGAAGAATATTGATACTTAGTTTTTTGCATTTTGTTAAAATCTTAAGAGCTTCTTTTATAACATCCTTTATCAAGGATACAGCGAAGAAGCATTTAGAAGAGAAGAAGTGTTAATCTGTATGACGAGATAAGCGAAAAATCTGATATTGAAATTTTATAATAACTATAAGAATTTTATAAGATTTGATGATCAAAGTTTGGTATAACTCAATTTGATAATAAGCAGTAGGTTATACAGCTGTTGTAATAATACAGTTTCACACGACTCACTTTATTTTCTTTATTCCATTATTCCATGTTAAACGAAGATTTTTGGTATCACATTTCTTTCCAAACAATTAACGCATTTGCTTATTTTCATTTCTGCACAGCATACAGTACGTTTGTAGTTAAGAGATTGGTATTATTTGTTTTCGAATTTTATTACTATTTACTATTATTACTATTTGCAATTATTTCATTCTTTTTTTTTTACTATTTACTATTTACATTTTTAATTTACCCAGTTGTCTACAGTTTCCCGATGGAAGATATACTGCCTTTAGCATAGAAAAAATAATGCTTTGCTAAAAATATTTTTCATTTCAATATTAAAACTACTGCGATGCAATTCCTTTCTTTTGTTTCAGCTTCTTTGACCTCCGCTTCCGTTTTAATTTCTTCACTGCCTACATGCTTTCCGTCTTTCACAATTTCGCCTTCTCTTATATCATTTAGACGTAATGAATCGCCTTCGAAGCATAAAGAGCTCTAGAGGAATGAAATCTAGAGAAACAAGAAATTTGTGTTACTAAAACAATAAATTTCGTCATATACAGGAAGAATTCATTTTTAGAGCTCTGCTGATATTGAATTTCTTGTTATTCAATAATACGCCCTTCAAATCTTATATTTCTATATCTTTCGTAGATTACTGTTGCGTCGTGGACTTTGATCAAGTCTTATGACCAGGAGTTCCGGCGCAGGTTGATGATAGTTCTCGCTGGTTCGAGGTGTATTGAAACTTGGTTGTTGGGTTGGATGTTTTTCTTTCGGTTCGTTGATGTAGATGTTTGACAGATGTTTAGTTGAAATTCGGTTATTCTTTTTTTTTCTGACGATGTGTCTCGTGCACTCGTTTTATTGTGATTCCCGGTTTTCAGGTGTGTAGATGTATATACATATAGGCATTAGGTTGGTTCTGATTGGTGGCTGTGTTATAGAGGTGGAAAACGTGGTGTGTTCGGCTATTGGTCGACGAAAACTGTGACCTTTTGGTAACGAATGTTTCATGGTCCCAAGTGTTTTTGGGACCTATTGTCCGAGTGTCGCGCTGGTGAGTCCACGGGGGGTACATTGCGGTCTTCCAAACGTTGGCACCTCGGTCTGGCGGCCAAATGTGACTAAGTGGCTTATTGCTATAATCCGCCGAACCGAGACTTCGTTACGTCCTCATCAGGTCGAAACAATTACTTTAACAGTTGTTGTTAATTTGATTATTGATTTATACTCACTTACCCAGATTATATTTGTTGCCTTTTTTTATAAATGATCCAAGAATGTAAAATCATTTCAAAGAGTGAATGATATGGGAGAAAAGTTTGCTTATGAATGCTGTTTAATCTTCGACAGGTATGCCGGCCGCCCGACCCTTAGATTTCTTAGCATGTAGTTCTATTGTATATATTTTTCGCCTTCGCTCGTTTCGTAGCAGCGGTAATTTTATGACGCCACGGCAATCGTAGTCTTTCAATCTAAGAACTTGCTTTCACCTTTATTGCCTCGTTTTCGACTTAGAATCTTCGCCTTTTTAACTTGTACAGTTTTTGCATTCATATGGTCACCAGAGCCGAAGAGCTTCTTAACGTTATTGTCTGCTACGGTGATTGTTCGAGGCACTCTGAATTCCCGCGTGCGTCACTCAAGGGTACGCTTGGTACCTGAGAGTGACCTATGGTCTGGGGGGTGGCATTTTCGTGTAGTTTTTCCCACCTATGATTTTAACCAATAGTTTTCGCCAACCACCCTTCCCCACCACTATCGAAAAATATATTCAACTTATCCGAGGGCCTCACCCCCGCGATGCGTCCTCGCACGGAGGTGTCGTGGGACCTTTCGCGGAAAGGACACACAGAAGTCCTCTGACCCCGCCACGAGTCGCTCTTAAGAAGTTTAGTCCATAGCAATAATTGTTTTGTCCTCTTAATCACGGAGGTGGTCCTTCGAAGACGAACCTATTAGACTTAGTCGGCACACCACGTGCTAAAATCGACAAGGCTCGAAAGTTGGTTACAACTACCACGAGCACATCCTAACAAATGCCATTTTTTGTTTTCTTTTATATATTATTCTCTATGTATGTATGTATGTTGTAGCAGACATCGATCTGCATTTAAAAATGCGTAATAATATAATCTTAAAATGACCTTGGAATTTAAAATTTAAAATCAAATGTGAAACTTCCTTCATATTTTGACTGTTCTTCCAAACCATTTAAATTACGTATAAAAATTTGCTCCTAACACCATAGCTACAGAAGATAAATTAGGTGACCTGTTTTACGTGGTCTACCCTGTATATTGATATCTTCGAAAATCTAGGAAAATCTACGAAAATCTACTGAATTCTACCTACATCTTGTGAAATCTACTGAAATCTAAGTTATAAGTTCGATACAAAATTATTTGTCACCCCGTAGTTATTATAAAATTATTAACGTCCTAAAAAGAAAATGATTCATTCTGGAATCTCCAAGTATAACCAGTACATATGTACGTACCTATATTTTTACTACTATAAGTATAATATTAGCTTTGGCGGGAAAATATAATTTAAATCACATAATATTTTCTACACCAATATAACGGGTGTCCTCATACTCATGAACGACACTGTGCATATTTGAAGTACAAAGGGTTTGCTTTTTGAACAAACGGTGCCTTAGAATTATGACGATGATATTTTCAATGATTTAGCGCGTACAATCGAAGATGTGATTAAAAACATGGTATGAACAGAAGTGGTCAAAATTTCCATATAAGAAGAAAAAAGAATCTCTACGTAGTCATTATATTAATAATAATACATGGATTATTAACTGGAATGTATAAAGTATAACGGAATAGAAAATATTTTTCACCAGTGTTCATATCACATACACAATGGACAACGTGAAAGTATTATTTCTTGTTACGCGTTTAAACTTGTTTTGGCATTTAGTATACCTGTGAAATGGTGTTCGAGGTTTTATTGTACACCGTAACGAAAGAGGCGAAGAGCAAACTTTCTTCCTTTCATTCCAGCTAAATGCAAGAACATTAACACACCCTTGAATTACCTCGAATCATAGAAATTGGGACAAAAATGACGACAGAAATTAGTATTGTTATTTCGGGGGGGGATTTTTGTGCACAGGCGGCTGTCGATTTTCATTGAAATTCAATTCTCCGAAGCGCCGAAAGCACAGCCCTCCTTAATTTTCCCGTTGAAAAGCCTCGTTCACCCATGGAAGAAGGAGAGCGAGCTTTAATTTCTCCAAGGAGGAAATTTGAATGCCGCTTTGTGTTCGCAGCACGTGGCTGCCACCGGTAGAACGAAGATGCCGGAGAAGAGGATAAAGAAAATGTAAACGGAGATAAAGGAAACGGGGAAGAATGGAAGGAAGAAAGGATCGAGCAGGAACATAATGTTGGAAAAGTTTCGAGGTTCGTGCAGGAGCTTCGAAGAAACGGCCTGGAAAATTCTTTTGGATTTCGAGACTTTTATAGCGGGAAAGGAGAGTGAGAGAGAGAGAGAGAGAGAGAAAGCGCGGAGACTGAGATGGCTGCGACTGTTGAAAAGGTGTAAAAGGGTGCTAAACGAGAATGAAAATGGAGCCTATAATCTTGCACTACCATTTAGACTATACATCTTACATCCGTTCTTTCTTTTTATCATCGAAGATTTTTAATTACTTTGTTCTACAGTCGATTAATTTTGGCGATGAATTTAAATTTTGGACGGTGAACCGATTCTCTTGGGGATTTACAGCAGACCACTGTGTAACAGAGAGGAGATATGCTTTGTTATACGAGTCACATGGGTTACACAAATATGGATTATGTCTGCATTTGGAAACACTTATAAAAGATGTAAGGGTTCATTATAGAAAATGTGAAATAAATATTTAACATGTAACAGTGAAATATTTATTTCACTTTTGAAACAAATAAATATTAAAATTAAAAATGCTTTCTTGTTATACGCCTATATTTTACTTGAAGTAAAAGAAACTGTTGTACTTTTATTGACATTTATTTTGCAATTTTAATTCTTCGAATAGCTGCGCCAGAGAGGCGGCATAAAGGGGGTAATACAAAAGAATTACCATATAATATAACGTACCGTCAATTACGGGAACTTTGATACGCTGTGAAAATATCTAGGATTCTACCTTGGATTTATTAACCCTCTGACAGCGAATTGCATGATAGCAGCATGCACGGCGGATGTCGGGTCAAATATGACCCAATACTAAAATACCACATTTTTTTGTTTTACTAGGCATTGTATTGTTTAGTATTGTATTGAACAGTAGCTCCTATATTGTGCCCTACATCCTGTGCTATTTTAATATCGTTTTTCTTCACTCAAAACTTACACTAAACAACAATAGTGAAATGAGCACTGACAAATAAAAATGTCTTTCTAATACTCGAGAATTCAAATATTAAAAACAGTTCACATCGCGCAAATTGCGCATTCGACAATCCGCAAAAGCAGGGATGTCATTTAATTCTTTTTCATAAATACAACAGCTTGATTGCCTTCACACAAAGGTGAAACGTCGTGTATCGCTTTTCCAGTGAGAAATGGAGGCATGTAACGGACGAGAGAGCGAGACGGACGAAAGAAGATTAGGGAGATGGGTGAAAGGTTAGGATGTTCAGCCTTTACGACGTCTAACATGGATTTAGTCGGCGATGTTACGAAAATCCTCTCTTCGATAAGACCATTTTCGCAGGGTTTCGCCAAAGGTGATGACGTAGACGTGGCGTGTAGAATCACGCTGCTAAACAATCAAATTTTAATTGGTCGCTTACTGAAAAAGATTTTCAAATAATTACATCTTCATACGATCTCTTTTCATCAATTTTCTGCTACGTTCATTCAATTGCCTATTTTAATTTTCAGCACATAATTCGAATCTATGTATAACTGTTTACTCGAGAAAAGTGATGGCTAGCCATTAAACAATATCCTTATTAACCCTCTAGCAACCGTGCCTGGGTCTATTTTGACCCACGTTCTCACAACCCTCGCAGAACTCCTTGACTCATTTATTATGTATACACATGCTGAAAATTGCATCGAAATCGGTGGATGGAGAAATAAGCGACAGGTATCGAAAAATGTGAGAGAATCTTCACATTTATTACAGTTCTAGGCCGAAAGTCGTGAAACAGTGCGATTTTCACAATATTCAACCGTTTGTAGCTCGTAGCAACATTAACCGATTTCGATGAAATTTTCAGCATATGTATAATTGACATAGATCTACAAAACGTATGTTTTCAATTTTCATTACGAGCCCAGTGACCTTTACAATTTTCTACGCGATTCCCAAAAATTGCAATTTTTTCAAAATCTTTTGCACACGTCATCTAGTAAACTAATCCTTCTAACTTCTAGAAAAAAAAAAAACTCAAGTCGTTTGGCTCAATTTCAAAAAGTTACTTTATTTTGAAGGGTGCCCACATATTTCTGTCCTTGACTGTACCTACTTACCTGTGAATAAAATTGATGTCGAGTCACAATCAACAAAGGAGTGTAAACGATTAAGAATTAAGCTGATACACAGTAATCACATCAATATTATCCGCGCGACTTCCCCTTTACCCTAGTGCAACAATTAGAAAGCAAGAAGGCCTAGGGCAGCCGAAACAAAGTTAGACGAAAATACGAGACACAATGAGATGGAAAGTAACGTATAGATATCAGGAGAGTCTGGCACAAACGGTTCGTGAAAACGAGTTGAGAAACTCCTTTCACGGGACTTTCGAAGCTGTTTCCACGGGAAGACGCGGACAGCCTGAAGGGGTGCGAAATGAGGGTAACGAAGCCTGTAACCGAATTTCAAATCGGTCGCTTCGCGACAATCCTTCCGACGTACCGTGGAATTCCATTTTGCCAGAGCGGACCGACAGATTATGTATTGAACCAGACTCGTGCCTTGGCAAGAAGCGACACTGATTGCCTCAGTTTCGCGCGCTGCGACCGGATTACGAGTAATAGATAGGAACGGCTTCATAATCTACCGCTCGACGACTTGTGATCCTCCAGTTGCGTGCTACTATACTAATTTCTATCAGAGGCACACAATTTCACTTAATTTCTCGGGTTTTTCGGATAATTTTCTTGACACATTTCGGCGTCGACTTTATTATCAACCTCCTTATTCGTGGTATCCGGTTAAAGGTGACGTCTTTTACTAATTGCAGACAATTCTTTATAATAAGGTGTGATGAAAATGAAAAAGCGTGGTACAAAAATTCGTCGTTTCTACAATTATCCATCAAGAGTTTAAGGGATTGTTCAATTATAGCAGAAAATTGGGTAACTTTTTATAGTGCTTACGTTACGAGAGAAAATCAAAGTTAAACGGTTCTCTGTTGGACATTGATACTCGTTATTTTCGTTAAAATATTTTTCGCTTTCGACACGAACTTGGCGAAGGTGACCTAGAAGTTTTTAAATTGAAACGTGCCTTTGTGTATTAAAATTTAAAAGAGCAGTAAATTTTCCATATACTATACCTATATATCTACTATTCATTCTAGATATTCCTTGTTTTCTTCCCTTACCCTTTTCAATGTACGTATTCTCTTTCAATATGTATTCATACATTTTTTATAAATAAACCATATTTTCTGGCGAAAAAAATTTAATTCGGATCGCTTCGACGGTAACTGCTCACATGGGAAAAATCTTCGAAAGGAAACAAAATATCTTTCAAAAAGGAACTTTGTTGGTAGAGAGCATTCTGTATTACGGTTTGCTACCATTAGCTTTTCCAACAACGCGGATAAATATCGAGGAGTCCACTGGGATATTAGAAAATCATTTAATGCCATTTATGCAAGACAACATTCGAGCAAACTGGACTTTTCAACAAAACGATGCTCCCCACACTAACATGTACAACTGTAACATGGTTTCAGAGTCATGAAATCAATGTTTTAGAATGGCCAGAATTTGAAGAATATGCGGAGTATTGTCGTTTGAAAATGTGTACGCTGAATATCAGCAATATGAAAATGTACAGAACTGAAAAGTACAATTAAGACAGAGTGGAATTAGGTGCAAGGGGTGACACGCTGA
This sequence comes from Habropoda laboriosa, assembly GCF_001263275.1. Lineage (NCBI taxonomy): Eukaryota > Metazoa > Arthropoda > Insecta > Hymenoptera > Apidae > Habropoda > Habropoda laboriosa. Next base: position 20,646 of record NW_017100667.1, on the reverse strand, counting down.
AATTTGATTAAAAGTATGCCAATGAGAGTACTGGAATTAATTGAAAATAGAGGAAGACCTGTATGTTTAAATACAATTATTTACGAATTTACGAAAATTAGTTAATCTACAATTCATATTTAATAATTAATAAGTAATTTATACATATAAATTAATACATTTATGTATTTATAGATTAATAAATATGCTGTTACGTGTAGATGTGCCTGAGCGATAGGCGAGAATTTTAAAAACGAGTAACAGGCCACTCGAAGTTGTATGTTAAAAATTTCTATCGTAAATTGAATAAAAGTTGAGTCTGTAATTGCCTAGTTCCATACGGACCCTTGGTTCCGCAGTCATCAATTTGTTTCATTTATGAAAAATGAAGCACCAAGCATGTGCTTTGATATTAAAATTGGAAGAACATCAAAAAGTGGAGTTGATCATTTTGGCTTCTGAGTGGCTCAGATACATTACTAAATTTATAAATTGTTAAATTACTTCAATGAGTCTCGTTCTCATAAATAAAATATTTATTTTAATAAACAGTTTGCTTTCAAAGCTACGTTTATAATAACATTTTTGAATAAGCTTTTATATACAAATGGAGTAAATTGTTTTTTCACTGAAATCATAAGAGGTACGTGTTATAAAATTTCGCGTTTAAACTAAAAATCGTTACTATTATTTTTCTTTCCAAATAAAAATACAATACCATTGTTAGAAAAATAAAACAAACTTTCATTAAAATTTTAACAAGCTTTCAAAATTTAATTTTAAATTAGTAAATTTATTAACTGTTAGCCTTTTTCAAAGAGTAAAATTGGATTATTATTGTCATAATTTTTATACCTATAATTGACCAAGTGGCCGAATTTCACATTTTGTTAAATAAAGTATGGCGTATTGTCCTAAATGAAATGAAATATCGTTTGGTATCCAATGCATTAACACATTTCACATGAATTTTCATATCTCGTCATTTGTCATAGAATGTTCAATTATAAATCTTTATTACATTGGTTGCCACTCGTGAGTTATATGTAATGTACAGGCGAGCACTGCAGGTGATACCGAGATGCGACCCATGAATTTATAACCCTTAACTTGCGCCACGGTGTCATTTTAAAAACACATCTGCATCACCTGCTTCAACAACACGTCTGTCCTTTCCGAAACATCCAGGTTACAAGGGCCGATATCTTTTTGTGAAATCCAACGTCGAACAGTACAAAACAAGTCTGTAATTTATACAACGTGCACTTGTGGAGCATTGTCAAGTTACTTTTCAAAATGACTTTCCTTATTTTTAAGAATTGAACATTTTTTTAATATTCGTGGTAAAGAAATTTTTAAATATTCCACTCAGTTACTTGTAATGACAGTTTCACTATTGTTCAGGATTTAGGATTGGGTCAAGTTTTTAATATGCAGAAATACTATAAACTAGCGCGAGCATTATGATCATGTGTTACGAGCTCTCCGTGTGCCATTACCGAGCTATGGCAAACCGAGTCATGGACGTGCTTTTGTTTCCTAACGGGTGTTCTGACCGTCACGGAAAGGGCAGTCGGCAATAAAGAAACTTATTAAAATTTAAACGGGAATTTGTATTTCTTCTAAAAGTGGTATTTTAGTTTTATTTGGAAAGAAAAGTAACAGTAATGTTTTTAAGTTTTTAAAACTACAGAAAATCGGGATTTAGACTTTTGCACGTTTTGTGGAAAACCAAACTGCATAACCAGGCTCCACGAACCGTATGAGAGCCTCTACTGTATTGGTTCTTCGAGTTAGAGATTACGAAGGAAATCGTGGATACTGCAAGTGAAATCACTGTTGACTCATGTCCTAAACTTTTCACTATGTTGGTAGCAGGCTAGTTTTAAAATCAACTATATGTCGTTTGGCTTTTGCTAAAAGCCCTAACCAGCGTGCCAGCATGCATCGCATACATCCACTTATTATGTCCCTATGTCCTTTTTCCTGGAAACCTACGTTGAAGTAGGCAGAGGTCTGGCTATAGTGCGCAATTTCCTGCAGGACTGACCATCTAGTAACTTAGTCATACCGGACCGATCGCAAAGTAGCTCTATGTGAAGTGGTCAGGCAAACTCGAACGGAGCGATATTCGAGCAGTAAGCCACGCCTACTCGAGCAACGATCCTGAGGTGGGGCACGGAGCGAGTATACTGTGTAGAGCTCAGGAGTTTGCCCCTGGAACGAATTTGGGCCTGACTGTGTCATATTCCCACATATTCCGAATTTTTCTTCTCTAACACAATCTTAAAAATAGGGCACACGTATTGTCATTGGCCGACCCGATAACATCGACGAATCGCATCGTTAAAAAAGTTGCGTGCCGTGAGCTTTAGGCGGTACCAGCAAAGTACACCTCTTGCCCTTCTGCCGCCCCGAGGGCAAACTTCTGAGCTCTGCACAGTATGCAGTAGTGATCGGCCGGCCTGAAAAAGCAGTAGTGATCGTACATGCTGAAAACAATATAGAGAGTGCCTCGGTTTTTTCCCGATCAAACTTTGTTAGTATATTCTATGGCTATAAGTAAGAAAAAAATGTTGTATAAACATAGCTCGTTTGAAGCTTCATTAAAAAGTTATCCTGCCCGCTTTCCTGGGAAATCCCCGAGTGGCGAGTTACCCCTTCCATACCTATGTAAGTTGGGCCTGGTATTAAGTAGCTTCGCAGACTCCAGAATCGATTTTCTTGTAGAATGATGGTAGAACAACGAATAACAAACAAAATTTCACGGGTTAAAAATTTGATGGAATAACGCCTGTGTCGGGCCTTACTCGTGCTATACACCAAGCAAGGGAAAGAAACAAAAGTGGCATGGTATCGTGGAACTATTCGAAGCATCGACGACATTGGAGGCTCGGTAGCAGGGGCTGAACGGCGTCAAACGCTTTGCAAACGCGGTGTTCGGTCGTGAACGTTCTAAAAGGTGGAATGCGTTTGTGTACACACATAGACATGGCTCGGTACGCTTTTAAGGCGGCAAATTTGACGTGGCGAAAAGCAAAGCGACGACGCGCTTGAATGCGTGAACAAAGCAAAATCGGCGAACGAACCGACAAGTATGGATCTTTTAAGCAAGTTTAAAGCCGTTCCATGAAGGCGCTTTTAATAATTGAGCGTACTTCGGTAAAAACACAACCAGTTTCGATGAAAGTTTCCCGGGTGCGGCAGTTAATTACGCGAAGCGGCACAAGTGGAGAATAAATTGCAGTAGTTGAGACGCGCGCTGTTCACTGGCGAACATTTCCATTTAATTAATGTAATGGAACCAGTGACAAGTAACAATTAGTCTTTTAATAAACTTCGGAAATTAACCGTTCGACACTCTCCAACTAGAGAAACTTTTGTTTTTCTGCAGTTGATGCGCGTTACTTTTCGCTTAATTGCTGATAGTCGTCTCGGATATTAAGCAATTTGCTAAATTGCGAGGCGCATACTTAACAAGTGGCGAAAGTATTTCATTTTACGAATTACTATAGTTCAATGTTTCCAAGTAGATTTTCAGGATTTCGTATCGACTGGTATAATTATACACCGTGCTTAATATAAAACAAAGCTATTAATGCCGGCGAAGCAAAACTAGTTAGCAACTTTTCAAGTTCGCATGAAACTTGTTTTCAAAGTATTGTATTTCAGTCTATAGTGGGTTATTTATTACCACGAACGGCAATTGTCTGATAACACTTTAAACGTTAAGTTTCAGCATAACGAGGCTTTCTGTATACTTTGCAACTTTTATTTTTTCTACTGAACATATTTAAGGTGATTTTTGTTGCTGGGAGTATTGTTACGTTCATTCGATTTCTATGCAACGTTACTTTTCTTCAACACTGAACTTCTAAATTTATTATTATACAAATGAATAAAAATAAATACTTATATCTTAAAATACTAGCATAGAGATGTAGGTTTTAACATTGCCCGAATTTTTACTAAATATGCTAATACGTTTTCAAATTTCAGACTGGAAGTTTGTTACAAATTGCAGCGCATTTTTTCAAACATGTTTTATTGCCAGAACATTGGAGTAATTAATTTAATTTCTACAAGTTAAACTCAATACTGCAATATCTTTAAAATAGGTGGGTAATTTTAATGCAACTGTAACAAATTGCCCTAATTTCTTATGCAAAAATTTATTTTGTTCCAAGTGCCTTTTAAAAAAAGGTACCTCCATGGTTTTTTGTACATTTATTTAGGACATATTAAGCTTCACGTTGGCGTCGAATTTATCTAGTCAAATTTCGACAACAGACGCCCCTTTTGCATATTCTACTACATAAAACGCCTCTCGTTGTTTTGTCGGCGCCATTTTGCAAAAACCGTGCGCATGCGCACAGACTGCGTGTCAAGTGAAACTTTCGCAGTCAAGTTGCACGCACTGCTTGTTACACGTCTTTTCACACACACTGATCACTCTGGGGAAACAATAAAAAGAATAGGCACATTCTTTTACGGACACGCTATATTTTATTCGAGCTGTTCGTCGCTTATTCGCCGTGCTCTAATTGGCAGCTCGTGAAAATCCCTTCCCTTTTTTCTCGAGATTGTACGACCTACTCGGAAAAGGCGCCCGCGTTACCCATATATGCGCATGCGCGCAAGCACGCTTGAAAATGCCCCGCAAACAATGCGCCGCGGATATCACCGGAACAGCGAACAGACGTACATATTTGCAGACGCTGTGCAAACGACGAACATCGGGGCGATACACTGTCGAGGCCGAGTGACCAGCAAATACTTCTGGCCGGCAGCGCGAAGGGCATTTATAATTTTACAGAATAATCGGGCTATTTGCATCTGGCGGGATTAACCGGCATCGTATCAATGGTGCAGTCCACTCGAGTCGCGTTTCGTGATATCAATTGGTCGCTTCAAATATTGGCTCGCTTAATAGACGAATAACAGGATTGCGGATATCGATCGACGCCGATAATCAAACACGCGAACGGCTCAATGGCCATCGATTTACATTTTTCTTTTTCTTTCGTTTTCGTGTTTTAGTTTTGATGGATGTTTTATTTACACTTCATAAAGACTCGCACGAATTCAACTTCCATATTTCACTTGCACGTGATTCAAGTGAAATTACGCATACCTAACTGCGGAATATTTACGTGAAAGCGGTTTGTTCAGCGAATATGCATGTAATGCTTGAAAGGATGTATCGTGTACTAGTCGACAAAGCAAAATTGAGGCCTCTGAAGATTATCGCCGGACCAAATAAGGGGAAGTGGGCGGTCATCAGGCCATCCCCACCACTTTTCGGCCACTCACTGACGTCGATTTAGACGAATGCTTTTTAATCAGCTGTCGATAATGTAGCGCGCTGATAGAAGAACAAGAACTTAAAGACTGTTTGCTCGTTTTGTACTCTTACGTGTGTCGACGCGTAAGACAAGCATTTAATAGCTCTTATCAATGCGATGTGACGTGCTTTCCTCGATTGTAGAAAACATTTTTAATTACAACAGATATATTTCAAGTGATAGAGATAGGTGGTACATCCTGTATATCAAAATAATTACATTATTTCTTAGTAATTGCTACCTATATTCATTTGTTCGTTAAAAGCTAATTTGAAACAGTCCGAATCTTACAACGAAAAATTCCAAGACGAATTGTAACGGTCAAACGGAGCGCTGTTCTGCTTTGAAATTTGTTATACGCACATCGACGTCAATCAACTTGACTCGAAAAGAACACTGTTTGTAGCGAGCACTAACGAAGGGCGTGTTTATTATTATCGGCGGATTAGTGGAAATGTAATTATCTGATTGGTCTTGATCAACGATGTAGCGAAAATTGTAAACCCACGTGGTGTGTCAGCATTCAAATTGTCGAATAAATTTTATAATACAGTAGTGCACACATAAGCGTCCGCAGTCGGAACCGAATGCGGACGCTTAAGTGGGGAGGTGACTTCTGCGAATTTAACTAAACAAAAGAGAGGAGATGTGCCTGAGTGGGATACCGATATATCAAGTGTCAGTTGTTCACATTCAGGAGTCGATATCGAATTACTTTGTTTCCACTCCGAAGTCTCATTTCAAAGAATTGGTGGGGATAGTTACGGACGCTTAAGTGTGCAAAAATGCAGACGCTTATGTGCACAAAAATGCGTGCACTGCTGTAATTTGCAATTTCGCTCTAGTTTTGTATTTAACGTTACCTCGTCATTCGTGGTTTTACTGCCTCGATGCGTTTCAAATGTTTCCAATAATAATTGAATCCCAATTAAATCATCTATTGTTTGTGGTAAAATTGACGTTTTCTGTTACACTTGTAATTTTACATATGGTACACTGAACACTCACTGAAGAGATAACATCAAGGAAACTCTAAACAAAATACAAGAAGCTCCTACTGCATACATTAGAACACGTAAATAAATAAAAGCTTGTAATAATTCACTTCGTAACAAAAAATTAGTAGATACTTATTTTAATGGGTACAAAATATATGTTAAACATTTCAAGATTAATACTACAATAAAATTTCACACAGTAAACTATTGGTATTTAACTAAATCACCCTGATTTACTCACCCTGTATATTGATCATTTATATCGCTAGTTCATTTATATATTTTTCTTCGTATTAACAATATATAAAACATTTTTCACGACAATGAACCGAATAATTGAATTTCCTTCAATCTTGCTTCGAGCGAAGGAAAGAAGCGAGTCGTTAGTAACAGTCGGTGTTGCCTAACAGCGCAGAACGGCGAAATGTCATAAAATTCAACGAATTAAATTGGAAGTCGGCCATTATCGATCGTTCCTTTCGACTCGTAAATTCGACAGATTTGTCAAATCTTGGTATCATCGGTACCTGCTATCTTCGCAAATAAATTTATTCATTCTCCAAACAAAGCACGGATATTAAATAAAAATTGAAGCAATTCATTCGTATCGATTTGCTTGTGCATCTCGAATTCAATACCGCTTGGTTGTGCATTACGAGTGGACAACTTCTACATTTTTCGTGTACAATAGTGAGTTAGTACTTCTTACATTTCAATTAATATTTCATTCTTTACCGCTGTTTATCTAATTTTCTAAATTAATTTCTTCTATATAATTATTTGAAAATTCAATTCTTCAGAATAGTTAGTTCTTATGCTTCTATAAATTATGTATAACAGTACTTCTGTTGCAAGAAAAACATGAGACATAAATATGTTTGTTCATTTTTTCGCATAAATAAATCAGCGAGACTAAAATTTCTGGGTTTACGCTTGTTTGCCTGATACGTATGGAAGAAATCTTGGACTTCTGTTTGATTGCATTCTTATTTCGAAAAAATTCTTTCGACGCATTCTCTTTCCTCTGACAATACAAATACTGTCTTTTAAATTTCAATTAAGGCATGATTGAAATTTTTTGAAAATGTGACTTATTGCCGTTTGCCTTAGAGTTACAGATACATCTCGACGGCCATTATCGAAATCCAAATGTTCCTCTTGTGGTTTATATTTATGGCAGTAGTTTCGTACGTTCGCGCCGAACGTAACGCTGGATAGAACGTCCGTTAACTATTGATATACCGTTGGAAATATACTATAATTTTCTGGAAATTAACGTATCGCCCGGTGAATTCTGCATGTACATAAATTACTCTCGGTTCGATCGTATTTTTCGATAATGTACAGCCTTCAGAACATGAGTACCTTGCAATTCATATCCATTGAAGACTAATTACAGGACAATGGCGCATTACAAACCTTCTTTTTCACCTGTTCCACGGAAATCGATATCAAACCTATCTTCGTTCTATACACCGCTGTTGTTTATTGCTTTACTATTGACTTCATAATTACTATGTCTTTTCTTTCATTTACCGACTGAGTTAATGAAGTTAATTACAGCATAGAAGAAATCATGCGATCTGCATCAATCTGCTGTGTCCAATTACCTGTATTACAAAAATGCGAACAAGTGGAAGAAAATAGAGAACGTTTTCAATACGTA
>NW_017100667.1:0-12028 GCF_001263275.1 Habropoda laboriosa | reverse complement strand
AAATATCAAAATAGAAATACTTGTTAATACCTAGAGTTTGTGGAATTGGATATATAGCAAATCAAGGATTTGCAAACACAAGAAAATTTATTTATTACTATTTACACGGTGTTTGCATAAACTATAAGATAGCAAAAGTTCTCTTTGAAGGCCACAAGTGTTCTCTTTGAAGTCCGTAAGAGTTCTCTTTGGAATCCGAACTCCCAAAAGGTTCTGTCCCAAGTTCAAAAGCTTTCTGTTCGAAGTCGGAAAATGTTTTCCCCTTGTCCCAAAAATCCTCTAAGTCGTATCTTTGTTAGAAGGAAATAAAGTGGGACCTAGAATAGTCCAATTAAAAAATGGGGCAGTTTCCCGATTACGTTACGCTTTACAGGCCATGCACTTCGTCCTTGCAAACAGGGCTTGTATGATGTCACATGGGAAACTGGCTCATAAATTCTAGTTGAGGGTGATCTGACTGAGCAATATTTCCAGAAGTAAATAGTTGGTACTGTTTTCCAGCCAGACCCAAGTCCTCGAAAAAATATACAACCTATCGGAGAATACTTTCCTCAAAAATAGCTCTGTTCTGTTTCAACTGCAGCATAAACACGTAGCCCTAACAATAGGACTTTGAAATATTCAAAATATTTAAAATACTGAAACAATTAATTTTCACGCTAGTATTCACATATATGTATGTTTCAGCTGATATTAACGGTAGAAACTAAGGAAATCATGAGATGTATCAAAAGGTTGTATACTAATTAACGATTATCAAAGGTATTCATACAGAAAGCATTACAAAGCAGCGGATCACGTATTGTTACCCATATCGTAGCTATTTTGCAAATATAAAATGCTAATTAATATTGTCTATAATGAGAAATTCATGTACATCGAGTTAAAAATACAAGGGGGCCACGAGAAACTTGCTATGACGCACGCCGTATATTCTTCAGTGAAATTCGGTAATCGAATTGATTCTCTGTTTTTTTACAGTCATTGCTTTGTAATAATCTGCTATTGATGCTTATTCAAACTAACAACTCTGATCAGAATTTGGAATAAGTCATTATTTGACCAGTGGCTGTGTTATTTGTAGAACAAAAAAAAACGTGTTGGATATTTTATAAAACAGAAAATCAATGTTATTATTGTGAAATTATATTTTAATATTTTACCGTGTTATTATGTTACTAAAAATCATTATCGTCAAATTTATTTCATCAAATTGTTTACCTTTCATTTTTATCGTGCAATAATTATAGTATTAAGAGTGATTAACACATTAATCTGCTGAAGTTGATAAGCATATTATGAAAATATAACGAGAAAGGAAAACAAAAGTAAAATGATCTATAGATAAAGTCACTGCTAGTGAAATGGACTTTAAACGTGAAATCAATTAAACGTACACAAAGGATTTATTAAAATCTACGATTACAGTGCTTTAAACGCTCCTTATATTCGTGAATTTATTTATAAATTAAACATTGTGTCAGGAGCTGAATTTCCTTGAATAGCAAAATTTCTTCTTAACGTAAAATTACATAAATAAATTATAACGTAGTATTGAAGTAAAAGCATTAGTTACAAAAAAAGAAAGTAAAAAATGTTAATTTTTCATGGTATCAATTCTTTTGCACAAAAAAAAAATGACCTTCCGCAGTCGTAAGTAAAAAAAACGAAAAAGGAAGACAGCACCCTTGTCTGAGTGCACAACTTGACCCTTCAGATTGGTCCGGTCTAACTTTGCTGACCCGTATAAAAGGAGGCTTTTTCCTGGAAAAAGGCAGTCATTAGAGTCATTCATCGACTCGATATTCGTAGATTCATACAGCAGAAATCGATTCATTCGATTCGAATAGTTCCATTCGAGAGTCGATTCAGACATTCGATATATCATTCGAGAGTCATTCGTAAGTGAATCAGTGAGTGAAATGGTGAACGTCCTAGCAAATTCAATACACCACGTAGGAGCACCATCGACAATAACCTTACGCACAATACCATCAGGCTGCACACCACACGGGGGTGGAGGAACGAGCCTAAGATACAGAAACTAAGGTATTAATAGGTGTCTTAGGGAAAAAAAGAGAAAATCTAGTCACTTAGAGTGGTGTATTCCATGTATAAATACAGTATATGGATGGCTACTGATGAAGGTCTCTGAAGAATTATAAATAGGGAATTGCACGTAAATTAATGATGAGTGGAGGGATGAATGACTGATGAAGGACAAAGGGATGCATGGACTGTATGTAATCTATAGTCGATTCAACGAGATGAGGCAGAAGATATAAATCTTGAGATATAAACTAAAAGTGTCATTAACGTAGATTTGATAGAAGGCGGCAAACCTAGCAAACTTACCAAATCTTCGTTGATTTTTAATACTTATTGTATTGCACTTATAAAAACCTTAGCTTAACACTTAAATTTCTGTCTACATTAATTCGGCGTTTGGTGTATCAATATGTGAACCGCTACATTATTATTACGAGTATCGTACAGAAGTGTTAAGGCAATTAGGTTTATGATACGGACGCCTGGCAGAGCTATTTTTGAGCAATTTATTGCCATAGTTAACCGTTATGGCTGGAAAGCAGGGTCTAGAAATTGAGGTCTTAGAAATCACATGAAGCGCCAGTGCCTTGCTTCTGTACACTCAATGGCATTAGACGTGTCGTAAACCCGTTACAGGGCGCACGAGCAATTCGTGGACAGAGTTTCGTTCACCCTTGAGCCTGGTCCTCTCGTTGACCGGCATAACCATCTTGCCAGGAATCAAGTTGAACTCGAGATGCTCGAGATCCTAGGAGGACTATCCAGGGACTGAGAAGGTCACCGATTTGCCAACCGTGTCACTGACTATTTTTATAAATTTTACTATAAATCGACTAACTCTTGACAGACTCGTGATATATGTACCTACACTTGGTGAAAATCACTTGGTTCAACTCACCAGTGCATACGACCATAAGGGGTTAGCTTACCCTGACCGCTTAAAGAGCTTTTAAAGCTTGTTAATTTAAAATTCATTCACTTTATTCTGGAAATTTGTGTTGCCTTTAATATGTGTACATTAGCAATTCAAAATTTAATTTAATTTATTTTGAATTTATCTGAAAGAGAAATACGCGTAAAAATAAAAGAGTCGCCAGATTGTCGTGAATATAATTGGAACTTTGAGTTGGTAGATCATCGGTATATCTAGACGAATTGACCAAAGTTAGTTAAAACTTAAGTTAAATTCATTTAAGAATAAACCTACTTTACTGCAACTGGACATGCATTGTTCTCAAGTTTTGCATATAAATTCTTCAAAGTGGCCGGTCCTCAAGAGTATGTAACGTATACGCGGAAACAAGTCTACACTTTGTCACAGACTCCTGGGATCTACCATCTCGCAGCGCAATAAACTGTGATTCTAGCTTGGGACCTTTGCATCCCAGTACAAGACAAAGCAGATTTTTTTTAGGCCATTCGCCTGGAGAATACTTTTGGACTTTCGAAAGCGTAGTGAAAATGTTAAACATTCGTAAAACTGTTTACTAGAATTATACGTTACATATTACATATGAACACGAGACAATTCCTTCTATCTAAGTAATATACTTTGAGGAAAAGAATTTTTTAACTGTGTAAAAAGATAGCCGTTAATAAAAAATTATATCAAAAAGGAATTTACTGTTTTTTATAATTACCACTAACAGAAAGAAACAGCATAAAGAAGGTATAATTTCACTCTGTTCCTGTCTTCAATTTAAAAATAAAAAATTGAATATTTTTAAAATATAAATCGTGCATTAAATATTTACTAAATTATTTGTTACTAGTTTCTTAAATACACAATATCCGCCGTTGTTTAAAATAGTGAAATGACGGAACCACTTTTAAATTTTATTCTACGCATTACATTAAACGAGGTGTATTTTGTGTAAAACATGTATGTATCGATAATAGTGCAACAATATTGCCGTAATATAGTTGATCTCGTCAACTTGACTAAAATAATATAATATATAGCGTTCCATTTAAAAAACTGGAGATCATCTTGATACTCCAGAAAATGCAAAGCATAAAAAAATCAAAATGCCTCCACTGGATGAGTGCCATGGAATAGAATGTATTTCATATAAAACATTTTTTAATAAAATCGACAAATAACTCTGTATATCGCGTGTTTAGTAAATATGTACCCATTTTAACTGGAAGATACCAAAAAACAATTATACTTATTGTTCAATTCTGACACGTCGTCTAGAATCGATGGATGATGTAGCGACTGTGTGATCGCCTGAATTTTTTTCTTCTACTTCTCAATTTGTTCTCCCGGTCTCGTTGGCGCTTTGCCCCGTTCAGCCCTCGCATTTCCCCTTTCAAATGTCGCGTTTGGGTCCCTTGACAGAGGTGAGTTTTGGGTGGGAGGCCAAGACTCCCACTCACGTTCGGGCCTTGGTCACCGCCCAACGCCAACCACTCACCCTCAAGGAGGGCGTGTTCTGCGTGAAGTACGCGTCACCTCGGCTTATGGGAAAAACCCAGGGTAACGGTACCGCTCGCTCGCGAGAACGTGCCTGTGCTCGCGCGGGTTTATGATACGTCAATTGCTATTGAGATGCACGAAGAAACTCCAAATTCTCCGCTTTTGTGAGAGGTTTGGAGCCCTCCTGACAATAAGGAATAATTAACGAACGAAAACATTAAACGCGTATTCAAACCTTAATCTGAAAACTAGCAGAGAGTCGCGTCCGTATCGAAAACCTGGTCTAACTTAAGTATCCTTAACACTTATAAAAATTGCTTAGTATCGTGGGGAATATTCTATATTATACTCTTCCTGCAATTGGAGTAGTGGGGGAAAATTTCAAGTTCAAAATATTTTCTTTAATGGAACGTTGTTCTTTTTATTTATCACATGATTTGACAAGTTTAACGAGGTGTGATACTAACAAGGTAACATCCCAAAGTAATAATCCGATTTCGATGAAATATTGGTATGTGATAGATTTCCAAAATATATTCCGTAGGTATTTTTTTTTTATCGGCAATCGTCCACGTTAAAGGGGTGAAAATCACCTTCAAAGATAAGGGTAGTTAACGTGTACATAATATTTAATTCCTCGAAAACTATTAGAGACAGAAGTGTGGTGTAAATTAACCAAATTTGTATTTTTGAACGTCGGATGCGGCTGCGTAAACAGATTTGAAAAATGTTCATTTGTTTAAATAATATATTAAAAGTGACAGCTGTTTTGTTAATTTTTCTTCTAAAATATTTCTCGATTTTCGCGTAAATTTATGAATATAAATTACACACTCAAATACAAAGCATGGATACATCTTTTACTTTTCGCAAAATAAAGGAAATAATTACTGTAAAAATTTGTAAGTCATTTAGGGGAGTCAAGTCAACGTATTTCCCACGACTTCGATCAGTAGAACTCAATTTAGCCGTATTCCTAAGACAAACCAGACCATTCCTCTTATAGGGAAGGTTGTCACTATCGTTTGGAAACTTCACCGCAATAACTTAGACGGATCTAAGTCTTAGACGGATCTATAATTTGTATAACGGTGTTGCTGAGAATAATACAGGAGTTCCGTTGGCAGAACTCACGCAAGCGGTTTACGAATGTTATACAGTAATTGAAAAGTCAGTTTAGAACATATTTTCGGGAAGTCAAGATGGCCAACAACTTGATCGTCTACATGCAGCCTTAGTCGAAAAACTGACCACTGTTAGTGAATTGCGAAGGAATTTTGTTCCACCGTGATAACGTCAGACCACACACGGCTAAGATGACCTTAGAAAAAATTAAAAGTTATAATTGCTATACTTTTATAATACTCCCCAGACCTTGCAACCAATCAATAACCACTTATTTCTATCACTGTAACATTCTTTAATCCACTCGAGGCCAGCGACTTTTCGAAATTTTCAAAATTATTTTTTTCTTTATATTGAAAATTGAGAAAAGGAAACACGTTTGGGGAGTGAAAAGTTAACCTTGTAGATATTTTTCGTACAAATCAGGCCATGACACACCATGGTCCTAGCATCTACACTCACTTCGTGGTCCTAGCTTGAAACCAACGCAAGTTTTAATATGTACAGAACTTTAACTTCTATTATGTTTAAAAACGATCTTATTTCCATGATTAGTACTTCGGTAATAACATAATATAAATCCATGATCATTACACACACGATGTGTCATTGGTCTTTTCGCCTAGGGACGGCATTACACACCAGGTGTGTGATTTGCCTGGAATGGGTTAAATGGTGAAAAATTCAACAATAATGAGAACATAGAGTTAGCACTGAATGAGTTTTTTAATTCAAAACCACAAGAATTATTTTAAAAATGAAATTGAAAAGTTGGTTGACAGATAGAAATAGGTCATAGAAAGCGATGGTCGATGCATTGATGATTAAAAATAACCGTAAGTACTAATCTTCTGCACTGAAAGTTAACGTGAAAAAACGACGTTATTCATGGTATGACCTAGGGAAGTCAAGAACAATCTCTGTGTATTAGGAAGAAGCAAAATTAGGGTGATAATAGTTTCGCAGTGTTTTTAAGGTTAAAACCTACAGAATTCGTAAAAATATCTTTAACCGTTGAAGAAAATGCTCTTGCACAAGATCCATACCTTGCAATAGACGCGGAGGACGGTTGAACTCAAGTTAGAAATTGTATATAGGGTGGACCAATAAGAATTACCACCTTGAATATCTCCGGAATCGTAAAAGCAAGAGAAAAATTGTTCCAATAAAAGTTGTTTGCTATAAAAGGGACCATCGTATGGTCATAACGACTTTTTTATGGATGAAATTGCTGAAGAAATGTGAAAGTTACTCCTGTGTTTTTAACGATATACCATGTTTTTTTTTTATTTACTTGCTAATAACTGCCCTTAAGAGGAATACAAAAATAACACATCAGTCAAGGTAACAGAAGGTTGATTAAATTGCTGCTACTGACTCAACTGCTCTTTTAATGACGTTAGAATCTATCGAAGCACATTTGTGACCTTAACTGACCTTGTGTTATAGGTTTTTGTGTTTTTCTTAGGGACTGCTATTAAGAAGTAAGTAAGAAAGTATGACATGTAGTTAACAAAACAAGGATGACCTTCACATCTTTTCAGCGACATTACCAATAAAACAATCATTATAACCATACGATGGCCCTTTTTATACCAAATAATTTTGGCAATTCTTCTTGGTCCATCCTGTATATAATAATAGAAGCCTTGGCGTGAACTAGCGAGAAGGGTTAAACAAATTATTAAATCAACACGAGTTGACACTTATTCGTACCTACAATAATATTCCAACGCCAATTCGATCTTTACAACTTGGTGAAAGCGTGAAAGGTTGCATTAGCAATATCAATATGTCAATCGATCAGATGACGTGATCGATGATCGAATTACTGTTTTGTCTGTGGGGAACGAACATCAGATGGTGTACGATTAGAGCCGATTAGAGCGTCGATTCTGATATGTGGTCGTGATGCAAATGGGGTGCAATTTTGGTATATGTTGTATAATTTTGGTTATCAGTGCCTAAAAATGAATTATTATTTTTTAAAAATATTCTATGAATTGCAGAACTTAAAAGTTTACGACTTTCGTACTAATGCACGAAATATTTTGGGAAATTCTTGATTGAAATTAAGAAAAAGGTAAATTTAAGTATATCATTCTATCGAAATAAAAACACCATTGCTGACAACGTTACCTAGTAATTATAGGTGAAACAATATCAAATGAACATTGGAGTGGTAGTATTTATGTAAAAGAGAGTAGTTCACAAGTTCCAAGACAACTTCAGTTCACTTTCCTCCAATGACATAGAAAATACAGTTTTCAAAGCAGATGCGTTTCGGAGGGAAGAATTTGCAACAAATAGTTTCTACTTTTGTTCCACTTCCTAAGCTAACATAAATTTTCAATTTTCTGACGAATGCCACGATTATCTTGTTAAACATTTTTAATATTTCAATGAGAATTACAATATATTAAGTCCCAACATGTAAGCCAAAACTCGAAGTGAGGATTGCGAAGATGGAGAAAAAGGAAGCTTCACAAGACACCTCTCTTCTTCTTTTACCTTCAGGACAATAGACCTATTACTCTAAGGCCAGTCATAGGGTATTTCATGAAATTTTGCCACACAACAGGAAATGTATTCTCTGAGTAACTGTCAAATGCAATGTTCCAGGGTTGATCAATCGGTTCTTTAGGTTCTCCAAAGTACCCAAGGAAATGTAACAAAACTTTTCTCACCGTCGAAAGTGCTTCTCTCTAAGGTCACGACGTTCTCTCTAATACCAAGGGAATTTCAGCTTCACCGAGAAAAACGAGAAGAGTTGCAGTTGATGAATCTTCGTGAAACAACAAATCGAAAGAACCTCCACGAACTACCGCAAAAATCTACATACAACCTTCGACTAAGCCACTCAGTAGTCAAAATGATCAACTCCACTTTTTCATATTCTTCCAATTTTAGTATCAAAGCACATACTTGGTGCTTAATATTTCCTAAGTAAAACAAACTTAATAAATTCTACATCGTGGAGATAGTCACTTTGGCTTCTAAGTGGTTCCATTAATGGCCCCACATGTTTAATTCCACATATGCTAGCATACCGTAGCTTCGCACAGAATATTTCGTATTTAGTAATCGCTTAAGCACACGTTCGTACAGAAGTCGCGCGGTAAATTGTACAAAGAAAGTCGGACAATTAGCTAATACGTTCCTTTTTTCATCCGCTTCCCATACAGCGCAGCTGGGAGTAGAGGCTAACAATCGGACTTGCGTTCTGAGCAACGGTATCAGTGTATTCATTACCATTAAGGGGAATCGGGCAAAATGTACATCGTCAAAGCGATTACCTCCGACATTCGACTCTATTTATCCGGGCAATTCGTCGATTCCCCTAACTCCCTATCGAGGATTCTACTTGAGTAAAATTCGAGCGGCTAGCAGGCCGCAACGAAAAGAGCAGCGACCCCTTTTAACACGCTCGTTTTATCACCAATTCACTCTGGTTGAGTGGCAACCACACATGACTGCCTTTACCAGCCCGTTTTGGCCGCAGAGCCGCGCCGGTCGCCGGACAGGAACTGGCTAGGCGCTATTTTTCATTTCACAGAAGTGCTTTAAATACCAAGCCTTAAAACGAGTGTTACCGAAAGCCTTAAAACAAGCGTTGAAGGCTGAATAGGTAAGTTTAGCCTACTAATGAAACGTTTATTCATTTCGAAGAACACGCTGAAATTCATAAATACAGCAGACACCCTCTTATCCGGTCCCCATTGGTGGACCCAACAGGAAAACAGCTGACGCATTCTCTGTTAGGTTGCTTATTCGTGGTACAGATTTCGGACTTAATTTTGAAATAAAATGAAAGGAAAGAGCTGAAAATGTGAAGAATATAGCTCAAGAGTTCTGTTCTTACAGTTGAATATTGTAATCCAATTTTTTTTTATCATTTTTTAAGGTTCTATCCAAAATATAGTATTCTGTCTGTGCACGAAAAGTGGTAACAGATTCTAGGAATGAATACAGTGCACTGTGATGATCTTATCATTTTTGAACTGTATTTGGATCGCAGTCAGTTCATATGAATATGCAACGTTATTATACGCAGGGGGTTTAATGCAAAACAGGCCACCTAATTATCTTCTCTAGCTATGGTGGAACGAGAAAAATTTTATACATAATTTAAATGATGTCAAAGGATGAATAAGACGGAGGAAAACTTTTTTTAGAGGTCACTTATAATATTGTTTTACACGAATGTACATTGTATGTATATATTATTTTCTATTGTATGTTACAGTAGACGTTCATGGCCTGAAAATGACCTTAGGCTCTAAAATTTTAAATAAAATATGAAACTTCCTTTCAGTTTTTCCTATTTCTTCCATCAACATAATTTTTCTTCCACCTTATTCACCCTTTGAGACCATTTAAATTACGTATAAAAATTTTCTCGTACTGCCATTGTTAGAGAAGATAATTAGGTAGCCTGTTTTACGTGGCCCACCTTGTATATTCTATTTACATTTTATATGTAAATAATAAACTTCATATATATTTTTCATTTTATTTACAAACTATAAATGACGTTTGGCATATATTTTCAGATTAACCGGCCATTTCTTCAAATTCTTATAATGGCCTTCGTTGATGTTCTTTACTTCATTCTGTATCAGTTCCACATTCTTAAAATTCGACTAGCCAACTGACCTACGTTGGTCACACAGCTTTACGACACTTCAAATAATGTTAGATACCGCTCTAACCTTAACTAATAAGATAGACATTTCATATCCACCGCCTAGCAACCCCTAATAATTATCTTTTTACACAATTACTTTACTGTTGTTTAACAATTCCGAGTCATCATACTCATCAAGTCCCATGACCGTTGGACCTTTCCGTACTCCCACTATCCCAAAATAAGACCTACGAACCTTAATAAAAGCAAGCAGTTAAACACCCCGCATTCTTACAGAAGAATCGCTACCACCGAACGGCTCTAGAAACTAAGTGCTTTAGAACTTATAAGATTTCGTGTACAAAACTTAGTAAAATAAAATGATTATTTTTTTACTTAAATTACTAAACATCGGAATCTAACGATAAAAAAAAATGCTAATTGTCATTTTTAATTTGTCTCATAGTACCTGAAATACCGTTAGTCGTCAGTTGTCGCCCCTTTATGGCAGGACCCTAAAGCAGAGTGCTCTTTACGGTTCTGACTGCGGCTACACTCTGTCCAATTTAAGAATAACCTCGCTTCGCGCATAGGACGTGCCTAAGGTAGGGCTGGAACGTCCAAATCCCCACTTAACCGCCTACGTTTTTCTGCGTCTTACCCTCTGCTACGCTCTCTGTCTAACTGCAGGAACTGCGTAGAACGGACGAAAATCGGTCCGAGAGCGAGGTTATTCTTAAATTGGACAGAGTATAGATCAAGCTGACCACTTGATGCTTTCATCTACACGCGAGCTCGCTATATTTCTTCCACGTACCATACTTTGGCCATTCTTGAGCAAACAACACAGTATCTTTCTCATCGTTAGACCGAAACACGAACGAATAAGATTTGCACCCAACGTGCTACGATTATTTACACTTATGCGGTGGGGAGAGGAACATGGTCCAGCCTAAAATAGAGATTCAAAGTGGCGATGTGTTCGGCTTTTCATTCTGCCCTCTCGTTGAATTGCCACAGGCGTTTGCGAACGGCGCACGTGGTATATACTTGGTAAAAAGTAATTTAGATACTCGTAAGGCGGGCATTCAACTGGAAAATTGCTCGGCGGTCGCGTGCAAGTGGAAGCAGTCAGAAACGTTTCAGGGCACGTGGCCGGTTCGTTTTGCGGACTCTACTTAATCCGTTCTTTGTTGTCGGATTAAAAGGTTGGAATTATGGGCCCTTCGCGGAAGCATTCTCGCGGAAAGTACTTTTTTAGAGACCTCTCTAGCTTTCAAATCGGCGGTAGATACCTGAGGAGGGCGCAGAGTTTCATCAAATGTTACAAAAAATGCCAATGAGAAGAAACAACTGTTGAGAATAATTCAGTTTAGTCCAGATTCACGATACGGACGTGATTTCTTTGTTATTTCTGAGATTAAGGCGTTGAATACGCGTTTTCAAGTAGGGCACGTACCATGGGCGCGAAAAAGTCGAAAGAA
Source organism: Habropoda laboriosa (assembly GCF_001263275.1). Taxonomy (NCBI): domain Eukaryota; kingdom Metazoa; phylum Arthropoda; class Insecta; order Hymenoptera; family Apidae; genus Habropoda; species Habropoda laboriosa. The sequence continues at coordinate 321 of NW_017100667.1, read as the reverse complement.
ATAGTGTTTGTTGAATAAATTTATTCTGAGAGTTAATGCCAATAATTTACGCTTGTTATTATATGTTTTATCGGAATTAAATTAAATTGCCTTTGTATAACTGCCAATATTCAATTTATTCTACGACTCTGAAGAAACGTCTTTACTGTTTGAAATGCTCTATGGAACTGTCTCTGGACACCCAAAAAGAGTGAGGTGGGTGAGGAACGCCGTTGCACTGTTTTCACCTCAATTTATTAAGATCTATGTGCGATGGTCGGCGTACAATTCGCCCGGAAAATACAATCGTTTCATTTGTTAATTGTCCCTGCGGCAGCGGTT
>NW_017100666.1:0-1204 GCF_001263275.1 Habropoda laboriosa | reverse complement strand
ATGGTAAGTTTTCTTTGGTCACATTTAGTTTTAGCAATTATTTTTACGTCGAAATATTTAATTTTCAGTATTTTCTCACACATCGTAGTTCGAAAATTCGACTCCGATGTCCAGAATGCATATCAGAAGCAAACCCCATTTAGAGTACGAGTATCGCCGCAGTAGGTTATGTTAAAGTGGCGAAGTACTACTATCGCGTAGCCGACGTTATATGCGTTTATTCGTTTCGTTTAACAGTAACACGGCAACCGTGTGTGATATTGAAGAACCAAGCACACCTTTATAATCGGGATGAATAAAATGTAAGATTTTGTTATATACATTCAGCTGAAGGAATTATATTTAAAATCGAAATATTTATATTATCTGTATTTGCCCCTACCATCGTAGTTCGAAAATTTGGCGCCGATGTCCAGAATGCATTGCATAATCGTACTCCATTTAGAGTACGACTATCGTACCTATACGTTACGTGAAAATCGCGAAGAAATAACATCTATAATCGCGACGTTATATGTGTATTTCCACTTCGTTTAACTGGTACACGGGTACCGATGTGGTAATGAAACAACAGACCACGCCTTTGTATTCGGTACCAAGAAAAGGTAAGATTTCATTGGATACATTTTGCTGAAGGAATTATTTCTAACTACGAAATATTGAATTATTTGTGTTTTCCCCCACATCATTGTTCGATAATTCGACGCCGTCGTCCAGAATGCATAGCAGAACCGTACGCCGTTTAGAGTACGACAATTGCCGCAGTACGTTATGTGCAGGTCGTGAAGAACGACTATCGTCTAGCCGATGTTATAGGTGTATATTCCCTTCGTTTAACTGGTACACGGGATCCGTTTGAAACTTTTGATCTATTGAAAAAACATACCACACCTTTGTATTCGGTACCAAAAAAAGGCAAGACTTCGTTGGGGACATTTATTTGTTGGAATTATTTTTACCACGTAATATTTAATTATTTGTATTTTCCCCCACATCGTAGTTCGAAAATTCGACCCCGGTGTCCAATATGCATAGCAGAATCGTACTCCGTTTCGAGTACGAGTATCGTACCGGTACGTTACGTGAAAATCACGAAGAAATAATATCTCCAAGCGCGACGTTATAGGTGTATATTCGTTTAGTGTAACAGTAAAACGGGACCTTTTGATCTATTGAAAAAACAGACCACACCTTTGTATTCGGT
>NW_017100665.1:0-1270 GCF_001263275.1 Habropoda laboriosa | reverse complement strand
GAAATGCAGTACGATTCTGCTATGCATTTTGGACATCGGCGCCAAATTTTCGAACTACGATGTAGGGGAAGATACAGATTATTAAATATTTCGATTAATTCCTTCAGCTAAATATATACAATAAATCTTACAATTTTTTGATCCCGAATATAAAGGTGTGCTTGGTTCTTCAATATCTCACACGGTTGCCGTGTTACTGTTAAACGAAGCAAACATACACCATTAACGACTTCTAGGCGATAGTAGTTCTTCGCGACATTAACATAACACACCGCGGCGATACTCGTACTCTAATTGGCGTACGATTCTGCTATGCATTGTGGACGGCGGCGGCGAATTTTCGAACTACGAAGTGGGGGAATATACAATTAATCAAATATTTCGTCGTTAGATATAATTCCTTCCGCTAAATGTATCCAAGGAAATTTTACCTTTTTTTGTTACCGAATACAAAGTTGTGGTTTGTTATTTCAATATCTCACAAGTTTTGCCGTGTTACTGTTAAACGAAGCGGATATACACATATAACGTCGGACATGGTTATAGTATTTCTTCGCGACCTTCGCATATATCATAATGGGACAATTCACGTCCACTAAATGGCGTACGGTTATGTTAGGGATTCTGGACGCCGGCGTCAAATTTTCGACCGACGATGATGGGGGCAAATACAGTTAATTAAATATTTCCGCGATAAAATATTCCCTACAAATAAATGTTCCCAACGAAATCTTACCTTTTGTTTGTACCGAATAAAAAGGTGTGCTAGGTTCTTCAATATCTGACATGGTTGCCGTGTTACTGTTAAACGAAGCGAATATACACCTATAACGTCGGCTAGGTGATAGTAGTTCTTCGCGACATTAACATAACATACTTCGGCGATATTCGTACTCAAATGCTGTTATATTCCGCTACGCATTCTGGAAGCGGCGTCGAAGTTTCGAACTACCGTGGTGGGGTCAAATACAGATATTTACATATTTCGACTTTAAATATAATTCCTTCAGCTAAATATATACAATAAATCTTATTTTTTTGGTACCGAATACAAAGTTTGGGTTTGTTATTTCAATAGCTTACACGATTGCCGTGTTACTGTTAAACGAAGCAAACATACACCATTAACGACTTCTAGGCGATAGAAGTTCTTCGCGACATTAACATAACATACTGCGGCAATTGTCGTAATCTAAATGGCGTACCTTTCGGCTATGCATTTTGGACGATGGCGTCGAATATAAGAACTACGATGGTGGGGGCAAATACA
>NW_017100664.1:0-226 GCF_001263275.1 Habropoda laboriosa | reverse complement strand
CTGTGATACTGTTGTTTTCTCGCTACAAAGACGTAGTGCAGTACTGCAAAATGACTGTTTCCTGTTTATTTTGCATGTTCCGCCAATTAAAATGTCTTTTAGCAAATATAAACGGAAATACTGCTGTTTTCTCGCATCAAAGACGTTTTGCAGTACTGCAAACTGACTGTCTCCTTTTTATTTGGCATATTCCGCTACGTAAAACGTGTTTTAACGATTATAAACT
>NW_017100663.1:0-596 GCF_001263275.1 Habropoda laboriosa | reverse complement strand
AGAATAATTCCTACAACTGAATGTTCACAACGAAACCTTACCTTATTTTGGTACCGAATACAACGGTGTGGTCTGTTTTTTCAATAGATCTAAAGGTCCCGTGTTACTGTTAAACAAAACGAATATACAGATATAACGTCGCGCATGGAGATAGTATTTCTTCGCGATTTTACGTAACGTACCGGTACGATACTCGTACTCGAAATGTTATACGATTCTGCCATGCATTCTGGACTCCAGCGTCCAATTTTCGAACTACGATTGTGGGGGCAATTACAGATTATAATATATTTCGACGATAATAATGATTCCACTAACTAAATGTGACCAAAGTAATCTTAATCTTACCTTTTTTTGGTACCGAATACAATGGTGTGGTTTGTTTTTTCAATAGCTCAATCGGTTCCCGTGTTAAAGTTAAACGAAGCGAATATACACCTATAACGTCGATTAGGCGATAGTAGTTCTTCGCGACAATAAGATAACATAATGCGGCGATATTCGTACTCAAATGGTGTTTGATTCCGCTATTTATTCTGGACGTGGCGTGGAATTTTCGAACTACGATAGTAGGGGAAATTACAGATAATTATTTA
>NW_017100662.1:0-378 GCF_001263275.1 Habropoda laboriosa | reverse complement strand
AACAAATATAAACGGAAATACGGCTGTATTCTCGCAACAAAGACGTTTTGCAGTACTGCAAAGAGACTGTCTCCTATTTATTTTGCATATTCCGCTACGTAAAACGTGTTTTAACGCATATATACTGAAATACTGCTGTATTTTCGCGACAAGCCAGGTTTTGCAGTCCTGCAAAATGACTGTTTCCTCTTTATTTTGCTCGTTTCGGCACGTAAATCGTGTTCTAACAAATATAAACTGTAATACTGCTGTTTTCTCGCTACAAAGACGTTTTGCAGTACAGCAAAATGACACTCTCCTCTTTAATTTGCATTGTCCGCCACGTAAAACGTGTTTTACCGAATATAAACTGAAATACTGATGTATTCTCGCGACAAA